>NC_072820.1:18727500-18910000 GCF_027744805.1 Dunckerocampus dactyliophorus | reverse complement strand
CCAACACTTTGTGGAGGTGTCCTTGTCTGACGAGTTCCTCACCCTGAAGACTGAAGAGATGCTCGAGCTCGTTGGGTGTGATGAACTTAATGTGAAAACTGAGGAGCAGGTGGGACACCTGAACTTACCTTGACATGCAGCTGCTGTTCTGTGTCTTACATGTACTATCTTTGAAAGTAGGGATGTCCCGATCCGAGATTGAAATCGGGCCAATATCGGCAAAAAAAACAAAATCAGATTATGTCGGCCTGCATCTCAAACCTCCGATATACAAGCAGTCGATTTCAAACTCCACCCTAGCACGTCTATCCAGCAGTGACTGTCTAGAGCCCATGTGATCACAACAGCGTGCTAGCAAAGTAGCAAGGAGTAGGGGTGATGTCATCTGTATGGCAGTAAAGAGATGTTATAGCAGAGTGCAAGACCTGTCATTGTGTAACAGGATGGGATGGCAGAAAGTCAATAGTTATAACAGAAAAGGGAAAGGCTTCTTGAGACGTCATCTGTACTTCTGTGAAGAAGGCGCCACCTTCTTCACAGAAGTACAGATGACGTCTCAAGAAGCCTTTCCCTCGTTGGACAACTCCTGTACGACTGAGAGCCTACACAGACATATAACAGAAAAGAGTGAGATCCTGTCGGTGGTGACTAATGTCGGGCTTATAATCTTCATAGAGCACCTCAAACCTTGCTACATATTATGCCTTGCTGCCACTATATCGTGGATACAAATATACCCCAGATACATAAAGAAGTAAATCAATCTTGCTGACTGCAAGTTGCTGACTATTCTGTATTTGTGTAATATCACTTGATCAAGCCGCTTCTAACATTCCACACAACAAAATAAGTAATAAAAGTAAAGGATGATTTTTGCTTTTGTAGCATTCCACACTATGAAATAAATAATAAAAGTATGTATGATTTGTCTTAACGCTATAGGTGCCAAA
Source organism: Dunckerocampus dactyliophorus (assembly GCF_027744805.1). Lineage (NCBI taxonomy): Eukaryota > Metazoa > Chordata > Actinopteri > Syngnathiformes > Syngnathidae > Dunckerocampus > Dunckerocampus dactyliophorus. The sequence continues at coordinate 18,909,050 of NC_072820.1, read as the reverse complement.
GGTTTTGTAAAGAAAATATTTTGTTTTAACATTTCTACTGTAATTTCCGATGTATAAGCTGCACCCGCTAAATTTAGAGGGGGAAAAAAGATTTGTACATATATAAGCCGCACCGGACTATAATAAAATGAGATATTTAGTACACAGGAATACGTTATATAGAAAGATTTTTTATAAGCTTTTAACTTGAAAGCGGCATCATATCCATTTCTTTGTGTGTTTTCTGTCATGGAAGATTGTGACTACCGGGTTGTCACTGCGCATGTGCACAACGTGTCTGCAGTCTGGTACAGTAAGTGGTGATATGCACCTAAACGTTGGTTGCCACCCACCATAAACAAATAGAAAAACATCCGGTGTACATCCGGTCGCCTATTTTCCGGCAGTCAGTGTTAGATGGATAGTTTGCAACTTTATGCATCTCGAAGAGAACAACATGTTTTGTGTTATATGGTTTAATGTATCTGTATTTCTATTTATTGATGTATACTATACGTTAGTGGACGTGTACACCTCTGGCGCTACTTACATTGCGTAAGTTTTACGTAGGGTCACTTGCGGAATTGCTGGATATTAAACACTATTTCTGCTGGAGTTATCGCTCTGGACTTGATAAGAACCATGGTACAATGGGATCAAGGACACCGTGGTCGGGCTTTGAGTCATCATAGCGCGTCCCGGCGCATGCAGGTATGTGTCAACAACGCGATCGCTGGGCAAATTCCAATACGTCCCCTCTTTTGGATGTTACTTTCCCTTTTTGTTTTCATTCAGAATAACAGGCTTTGCAATCTTGGCGGTATATTTATGGTGTTTATTGAATAATCCAAATACAACAATGTTTTACATTTGATTTTAGTCTAAATTATGCTTGTTGTTGCTAACGGTAAACTGCAGCGTGTGCACACTTACAAATACATATTTAAACGATTAGTAGTAATTCTGAAGTATACGAGATGTCACAAGATTAGAACATGACCACATATTAGCTGCACAGCTGTATAAACTGCAAAGTACAAACTTTGAGAAAAAAGTAACGGCTTATACGCTGAAAAGTATTTCAAAAGGTTGTACCTTGAAAATGGTTAGAGATAAAGGCATACTGTAAAGAGAAAAATAATCAGTATGACTAAAAGTGATGGGAGTGAAATCATAATCTAATTTGCATATCATGATGTCACCAGGCTCAGAATTTGTCAGATCCCTGTCTCCACGAACAGGCTCATCAAAAATGTCTGATCCACTTGTGATGCTCTTAATCATCTCTCAAGCAAACCCAGCCATCACCATAGTCATTTACAGCGGGATCTTGAACCACCACTGCTACCACCACCACTCTTAGCAGTGCATTTTCTGCTGAGGAGTCTCCCACGGACTCTACTGCATCTGCTGCTATTTCCGTGGGGTTGTTTGTTTGTTTGTTTGTTTGTTTTTTTAACATTCCTGTTACCCCCCTCACCATTCATGGTGTTTTGACCACCCACCACGTCCCCTCCTGCCACCCCGAACACGTGAAGCAAAGCATCGGCTCAAGTATGTGCTGCTTGTGGACTGTCATTGCGAGCGGACTCGCTGCTTCCACGCACACAGGGGATCAATGTCTCTAAACTTTTTAACTTTGCATAGAAACACACCCACAAATGTAGCTCAGATTGAAGTTAGATGCCCACCATCTCCTGGTGTAAAGTATTAACTACATCACACACCATATTTGCAGAAATGGCTTGTTAAATTCAGCAATGTGGCTTGTCGCAATTTTCGACATTGGTGCTTAAGGGGTTAATACCTGTATCAGCCGATATGCAAGGATGCAATGTCTATATCATAGCGGAAGTGAAAAAGTTTTACTGAGACACCCCTATTTGAAAGTGTCCTATGTGTCCCATTTTTGAACATGTTCTATCTTTGGACGCATCGTACACGTGCAGGTGTTTGAGGCGGTGCTGGTCTGGGTCCATCATGACCGGGACAAGCGTGAGTCTCTCCTGCCGGAGCTGCTGTCAAGGATCAGACTGCCACTTTGTCGTCCTCAGTTCCTTACGGAACGGGTCCAACAGGAAGAACTTGTGCGCTGCTGCCATAAATGCAGGTGAGACATGTTGGAAGTGTTTGACTTTTTGTTTTGAAGATGTTTGAATTTGCTCCTCTGTGACAAAGAGACCTAGTGGATGAAGCCAAAGACTTCCACCTGATGTTGGAGCGTCAGCCTCATCTTCCGGCCTTCAAGACCCGGCAGAGGTGCTGCACGTCCATCACGGGTCTCATTTATGCTGTGGGAGGACTCAACAGCTCAGGTGTTTTCTCCACTCCTCACCTATCTGTTAGAGGGCGGTGCTTACACAGGATTGCCTTCTGATTGGACCTTGGCCGAACATTCACTTTGTCCTCCAGGCGATTCCTTAAATGTGGTCGAGGTGTTTGATCCAGTCGGGAATTTGTGGGAACGTTGCCAACCAATGAGGACTGCTCGCAGCAGAGTGGGTGTCGCTGTTGTTAATGGACTTTTGTACGCCATTGGAGGGTATGACGGACAGTCACGCCTCAGCACTGTCGAAGTTTACAACCCTGAGACGGACAGCTGGACCAGAGTGTCCAGCATGAACAGCCAACGCAGGTAAACACTAATCGAAACACTGATCACTGTGCTGCACAATAATTGCGGTGGCAGGACATCATCAGTAGACGTGTCTTTTTCACTTCCGATCTGATACTGATATTGCAGCCTTGAATATCAGCTGATATGGATATCAATCTGATATCAGCATGAATCATACATACTTTTTATTACTTACTTAGTAGTGTCAAATATTGACACTACCTTGATCAAGTGGTATTACTCAGACAACAATAATAAGCAACAGTGGGTATTATTTAAGTTTCTGGGGTTCAGTTTAATCCACAATGTAGTGGTGGCTAGGCATAATATTGCAAGGATCGATGTGCTTAATTAAGCATTTAAACCTGACTTTACTCACCAACGACAGGGGCTGGTCATCTTTTCTGTTATAGCCAAGGACTTATTCTCATCTCATGGGAGTTTCCCGTGTAACGCTGCTGCAGATGCGTGAGGAGTTTGGTCATGTTAACGTCTCTGGTTCATTGCCACCATGGGAAACTTGTGCATGACAAATGTTGGACTCAGCTGTAACATCTTTTTGGGACTTGAATGGAAAAATACAAATGGTTGACATCCCTCCTACTCCATGCTCAACACAGGATGTTGTGATCATGTGGGCTCTATCCAGCCGCAGCTGGATAGATGTGCTTGTATCGGAGTTCCAATATCCTAGATTTTAGATGCCGGCCAATATAAACCGATACTTTTTTTTTTTCTGATATCTGCCTGATATTTGATATTGGATCGGGACACCCCTAGTCATCAGTCAGGCCTGGTTAGTTGGGTTAGTAGTAGTGAAGCTAGTTGACTTCTTCAGGTTGAGGAAGTCAGCTTGGGGCCCCTCACTCACACGTCGTTTTACGTGTGTGTGGTGTTCAACACATGTATACAGTACTGTATACAATACTATCCACTATAGTATGTACTATATATTATATTATATCATACTATACACAATGCTATATACTCTAGACTTTATTATAATACACTATACTGTACAGCAGTGGCCACCAACCTTGTTTATTTATTTTGTAGAATGGCTTTTAAAATAAATTAAAAAAAAAATGATACATATTTTTAAGTTTTGTCTTTAAATACAAAACTTTGTGTTATTATTGGTTGTTGGCTTCAACATTTCATCCTTTTCTCATTGTTTGTTTTGCGCTATTTTTACCATTTTTGCTAGTTTTTTTCAATTTTATTTTCTTTATGCACTGATGCCAGGACACTTGTACTTTTGTGGATCTTCGTCGAGCTTGTGGCGTGGGCTTTATGAGCAAACCACAACTGTATTTGGCTTGTTGGCTTCGTGTCGTGGGCAAGCGATGTTGGTTGAGGAGAGAGGGCTGCTCAATGCGTTACAACAGTCACCCCTAATGAGCCGCATCGCCGCAGCTCAAAGATGTATTTGGAGGTGCACATCTATGGAGTTATATTGGTGCATTCATTTTGAGATAGCGAAGCCAGATTTTGAACCATATTAATGTGCAATAACTACTGGAGTGTACATAGGCACATCGCTGTGCTCTGTCACTCCCTCGCTCTTTCTCTCAACCTCTGCACGTTTGTCCCGCTTGTTGCTTGTCTGACAAGGCAAGCCAAGCCGATCTGGTGTACGTGCGCTGTTACTTCCGGCCTGGTTTTGGGGACTGGGCTCCTGGCTGGAGCTTGTGAGTTGTGTGCCTGGAGGGCGGCAAGGCATACGGGCATGTTCAGTGGACAAAATGCTTGCCTGTTGGTCACTCTCTGGGAGGAGAGGGCACTGATATAATATTTTTTTTCCTAATATTCTTGCGATCGACCAGCAAAGTCCAAAAGATCAACTGGTGGCTTGCGATCGATGGGTTGGTGACCCCTGCTATACACTATCTTATTTACTATACTATGCACTCTGGTAGAGACTACTGGTATATTATATAGCATACAGAAGAGTGTATAAGGGCATTGTTGTTATCCTCAGCGCTATGGGAACAGTGGTGGTTGATGGACTCATCTACGTATGTGGTGGATATGATGGCAAATCTTCTCTCAACTCTGTTGAACGTTACTCTCCTGAGACTGACAGGTGAGCATTACACAGGTGTCACAATGACGGATAGAGTTTTAACACAACAACAGGTGAGATAAACTTCCTGTTCCTTCATCAGATCACTTCCTGTTGCCTGCAGGTGGGCCGTCGTGACGGAGATGACCGCAAGTAGAAGCGCGGCCGGTGTGACGGTCTTTGATGGACGCATCTTTGTCTCTGGCGGCCATGATGGTTTACAGATCTTCAACACGGTCAGTGACATTGTCATCGTCACAGAAGAACATGATCACAAACAGGACTCACTGACTGTGTGTGTGTGTGTGTGTGTGTGTGTGTGTGTGTGTGTGTGTGTGTGTGTGTGTTGAAGGTGGAGTATTACAACCACCACACAAATCGCTGGCACACGTCGTCAGCCATGTCTAACAAGAGGTGTCGTCACGGCGCTGCAGCACTGGGCAGTCACATGTACGTGGTGGGCGGTTATGATGGCTCGGGGTTCCTCAGCGGCGCAGAGGTGTTCAGCTCAACGTCAGGACAGTGGACCCACCTGGTGGCAATGAACACACGACGCAGCAGGGTGTCGTTGATGGCAACGTCGGGCCGCCTCTACGCTGTGGGTGGGTACGACGGACAGTCCAACCTGTGCTCTGTGGAGATGTTCAATCCCGACACCGGACGTTGGACCTTCATGGCGCCCATGGCATGCCACGAGGGAGGGGTGGGCGTCGGCTGCATCCCCTTGCAACCTGCCTAAATCCTTCAATCACAGCTGCAGGATCCACGTCACTGACATGCTGCGAGGTGAAAAGGTCACGCCCCCCAGTCGTGCGAGGCCAGATGCAGCACTCACACCAGTGGTGCGCACGCCAGAGCCCCCTAGGGCACAAACTGTAGCGTTAGCTTTGGAGGCTAACTGTTAGCATTGTGCCCTGAGCAAGCAGGCTGGTGACTGTTACTACCAGCAGGAGGCGCTGTGAACATTTCTTGTCTGTGACAGGAAGTGGCACAGAGGGAATTTCCTGCCGTCTACGTTGTGTATATCATCTTCAAAATAAAAGCACCAAGCTTGGATGTAGTTTGCTAATGAAGCTTTTATTCTGGAAGCAACAGGAGGTTTACCTGTGTACTCATTTGTCCCAAAGCAAACACATTTTGGTAACTTGTTGGAAGCGGAAAAAGAAATAAAGTTCCATATTAAAGGTTGTGGAGTGAAAGGTATTATGAGTGGTGCATGGTGGGTAGTGGCATTGTGGGTGGGTAGTGCCGTGTCCAATAAGAGAGAGGCTCAGTTTGAAAGAAAGACTTTTTTTTTTTTTTATTGTCTCCTCCAGGAAGTAAAAATCTAATCACATGACTCCACAGCATGCAGTTATTGGCTTAACTGGCACCCAGTTGACTGCAGGTCCCAATTGTAGGTCCTGGAGCAGGGGCGCTGGGGTCTGAAGAGGTGGGAATCCTGGATGGTTGGTCAAGCTCCAAAAGATCAGAGTCCCTGGACAGAAACGTGTTCACTGAATTGAGCCAACCTCCAAACAGATCCTGATTGGTCTTACTTGACCTTTGTTTTGAAAGTGTGAGTGTGTCTTGAGTTGAGGTCACATGACCCAGCCCATAGGCTCATCTCAGCAACTCACAGTGGCTCTGTGGGCTGGAAGCGGCGCTCCTCTCCATCCAGGATGCCATGATAGAGTCGGATCTCGTGCTCCAAACGCTGCTTGTTGCTCAGCAGGGCATCGTAGTCTCTGCGCTGCTGCTCCGTCTCGCCGCGCACATCTGCAAGCTCCGCCTCCAGCTTGGACACCACAGAGCCCAGGTTCTGAAGCTCCATGTCATGCCAGTGGTGGGCATCGCCTAGTGAGTTCTCCAGGCCACGCTTCTGCAGGAGGAAATTCATTAAAAATACAACTTAAGTTATAAGTCGTCGTGGGTTTTTGTAACTCAGCTGCTTGTGATCACCAGAGCTCGAATGGATTCAGTCTCTGCTTGCAGACTTTGGATTCTGCAGCCAGCATCGGAGCATTCGACCTTCAGTGCCTCCAGCTCCTCCTCTTCTGGACTGAGCTGGCTCACACACTTTGCGTCCTGCTGACACACACATGTGTCAAGACCGGTCCACACCGCCCCAATCAATGCGGGTTCTGACCTTGCATTCCAGGTAGCTGTCTGTCTCAGCTCGGTTCCTCTCTGTCGCCTTCTCCCAGTGGTTGCGGATATAGTCCAGGATCTGGTCCAGACTAGTTTCAATGGGGGCATCTGGCTGATCCACTTCACGTCCACACATCTGACTGTAGAGGAGACGAACGTCCTGCAGTCAGACAAATATTTGGAATTTTACGAGTCATTCAAAGTCATTCAGAACCGTTAAATCTTGTTGTGTTGAGTTGGTTCACCTGCTCGTGGTTGCGCTCCAGTTGTCCAAGTTCTGCTCGCATGTCGTCCATCTGCTGCTCAAGCTCCACCCTCGTCAGGTTGGCGTCCTCAATGACCTTGTAGAGCGAGCCAATCTCCTCCTCCACTGCCTTCCTGAAGGGCTGCTCATTGTCATATCTGTGGGACGCACACCTGACAGTGACCTCTCGACCGAGAAAACGCCCTAATTCACTTCTCACCTTTCCTTGAAGTCCTCTGCATTGGCCTGGACGTTCTCAGTCTGCAGCATCAGCCGAGCGTTGTCCAAGATGGCCTCACTCACCTGTGCACACACACACACACACACACTGCTGTCCATCAGTCTTCATTGTTCAGTGACCTTGTCCCACCTTGACGAGACAACAATGACTACTACTGTTGCGGGTTCATGTGACGTCACTGAATAAGCGGCATTTTCAGATTTGAGGGGACTTTTGAAAGAGTCAACAAGAAGGCACTAACAGGAACTAGTGCATGTCCCATGGCGACAAAGGGTTTTCATCATGGTGTCATATGGTATTTATTTATGATGAATGATTGTCCTTTGGCCTCTGGTCAAAGGTTCTTCTCACCTGTCTGTAGACGTCCTCCCAGTCCTGCCTGAGCGGACCCCAGGCGCCGGCGCTGGACGCCTTGCGGTCCAAGCTCAGTCGGATCTGCTCCTCCAGCTGCTGGTTGAGCTGCTCCAGTGCTCGCACTTTGTCACGGTACTCCATCAGGCAGGTATTCAGGCCCAGCCCTGGCCCCCCTCCTCCCACAGCACCCTGTCCGGTCCGCTCTCCTGCCCGGGGAACAACCGGCACCGCGCTGGTCCTCATCCCCTGCAGGAAGACACTGCTGATACCCAGAGCCCTGCGGGACACCCGTGTGCCCAGGCTGGGCGCCATGGGGGAGGCGGTGCCGACAAAGACACCCCGGGATGCGGCGCCACCCGGAGTGACCCTGCTGCACGCGGCGCTCGGACGCTCGGACGATGACTGTCCTAAAATGGAGGAGCGACGTCGCGGCAGAGGCATGACGGACAAAACCTCGAAGGGCAGCACGCCACCTGGATTTATGGGAGGACGAGTTTCTGGAAAGATGGCCGCCTTTGTCCATCTGGGACCTGTGACCTTTGTTGTCACACTGTGTGTGTATCTTTGTGTGTGTGTGCGTGCAGCTGTGTCAGCAAATAGGAAGCATGCTGAAACACAGAGGTCAGCTGACACACACACACACACACTGTGACTCAGCTGTTTGTTTGTTGTTCCTCTGAAAAGAAAAGTTCTGGCGTCAAGTGGCCATGTCACTTCCTGTTTGAAACATCAGGAGACCTAAAAGGCAACAGGAAGTGGTCAAGGACAAACGAAGAAGTTTCTCCAGACATTAAAGGTTACTTAGGGTCAAAGTTTCTTTTTATTTTGTTGAGAGGAACTCCTCAGACCGCTTTTACCAGCATCACTCATCACTTCCTGTCACCTTAACATATCTTAACGTATCATCAAAACAACTTTGTTCGTCCATGTGTACAATAGCTGACATGTTTTGTTATCTCTCGTTTCTGTTTTTTTTTAATAAAGGTCATGCATGAGAAAGTTTGTCAGAATGGAGGTGAAAACAGGACGTGAGGGAAGGAAGCGAAGAAAAAAGCATGACAGTCAATTTCCTGCTGCTTGTTTGTCTGTTAGCACTTCCTGTTTTGACGAAACGTCTTTTACGTAACAAGCGCATTGTCACGGCCACCACGCCACCAACAGGAAGTCCCGCCTATAGTGACAGTGCCTGTGACGTGTCGCTGTCAGACGCTCTCACCGAACCCAGCTGACTTTTGCCGGAGCGGCTTGACTGGTCTGACGGTGGCGTGCGGCGGCAACACCTCAGCAGCCGCAAGAGGTCACGCCTGAAGCGCACACCAACAAAGGCGTAGAGGAAAGGGTTGAGGCAGGCATGCAGGTAGGCTACGCCCTTCAACACCTGGCCAGCCTTCAGGAACCGTTTGAGCTCCTTGCAATCTGTCATGGTCACATTGCCCGCCTGTACTGCCTCTGTCACCAGCACGGCATTGTGAGGCAGCTGCGACGCCAAGAAGACCACCACCACCACCAGGATGACACGCATGGCCTTGTGCTTCTGAAAATTGCGTGTCTTGAGCAGCGTGGCCACAACAGCGCTGTAGCACGCTGCCATGACCAGGAAGGGCAAGCAGAAGCCCATTACCACCTGCACCGACAGCAACGCCATCTTTGTACGCTGCCCCACGTGTGGCGGGAACACCATCCTGCAAAACTCCTGAGTTTCGCCATCTGCTGCCGCCGTTGTGGCAAACACCAACTCGGGTGTGGAAAGCAGCAGGGCGGAGAGCCACACCCCTGCGCACACCAGCCGGCCGCAGCGGCGCCGCTCCGCCTGCGAGTTGTGTGCTTTGGCGGTCTGCACGATGACAACGTAGCGGTCCACGCTGATGCAGGTAAGGAGGAGTGTGCTGCTGAACAGGTTGACCTTGTACAGGCCCGAGGTGATCCTGCACAGGACGGACCCAAAGCTCCAGCCATGAGATGCCTCGGCCGCCCACAGCGGCAGCGTGACCAGGAACAAAAGGTCAGCCATTGCCAGGTTGAATAGGAAGACATCTGTCATGGTTTTCAGGCGCCGCCGGAAGTTCAGATAGATCCACACCACCGCCAGGTTCCCGGCTCCGCCCACCAGCGCAATTATCCAGAAGAGTGGCGGTTCGCACACGCGCCGGAAATGGCGCACGGACTCCAGGTTGCACAGAAGGTCAGGGTAGTCGTAGTCGTCGGTGGCCGTGGGCCCACCATAGGATGGGTCCTGGGGGAGAGAGAGAGACAGTCTGTAATGATGCCACCACCATTTGTCACTTGAGTGGTGCTTCGTACCTCAGTCACCAAGTCTGTCATGATGTCATCAATGGAAGTCATGTGATCCTCAACCAACTAAAACACACACATTGTTACATACTTTGTGCCAAAATAAAAGCTTTGAATGAACTCAAATTACGAGGAGTGACACAAACACGCACACAGAGCACTCACAGCGTGTCTTCTTGTTGCGTGTCTGTTCTTCGTGTCCGTTAAATGTTGACGAGTCAAAGCAGAAGTGGCACAAAGGGGCGGCGCTGAAGACGCCTTCCCTCCATTTTCTGGACCACTTATCATATGGGGGTGGAACCTCTCCCAGAACTGTTGGGCGAGAGGTGGAGTTAATTGGTTAACATAAATATTGAAGAGCACTTTCTGTCAAATGTTTTCACCTCAGAGATGAAAAACATCATCACATTGCCTGAGTGTGTGTTGACACCACACACACTTTTTACTTCTCGGTGCCGACACACAACGTCTAAAGTTAACCTTTGACTGAGTGTGTCACATAACGGACCAGCAGCAGATGCACCACAAAAGGGTGAAACCAGTCTTGGTTGGGGGGTTGCCTCTACTTTAGAGAATAAATAATTGGATCCTGCACCATCCCTTCACACTAGAGCTGTTTTATCTAGTCTTGGAGCATGAAGTCTGTTTGGATGAGAGGTGAAATGTCCTTTTAAGCAACCTGAACAGTCCAGTTGGGATCTACTCTGTGTCCTGAGAATATGTGTCATAGTAAAAATGTACACATTTCCTGATCAAATACAGCGCAGAAACCTAAGATGAGGCTGCCATGAGCGTCTCTTCTCAGCTTAGTGTGCAAGCCCTGCCTACCGTCTGATTCAGGCCCTGTCCACACACAAATGCTGCTGAGATTTTTTTTTGTCGGGATGAAAAGATTGGTAAATACTTGCATCCAGACGGAACGGATCACTGAGTGAAAATGATGTAATACCCAAGGCACACCTAAGTGTGCGAACAGACAGAACCAACCAGAACCACGTGACACACCAAACCATATAAAAAAAGAAGGAAGACGTGCACATAAGTCCATCGTTTTCCACTTCCCAAGGCTCTTCTGTGAGTCATTATGGACTATAAGACAACAAAATATCAGGAGAATGTTGACTGGGGTGAGTCATGTCAGTCGTAATATTCCGGTATTATGTTGGCTTGTCCTCAAAGCTCACTGCTGGTCACGTGACGGCGACGGGGCAGTGGTGGGTCGGTGACATAGTTTTTGTGTCGGCTGTCTACACAAAAATGACAAGCCGGCGTTTTCAGATTTTCTCACTCTGGAAACTTAAAAAAAAATACCGTTCCAGGGCACCCAGAACACCGTTTCCGTGTGAATGAAACGATAAAATACTTTGCCGTTTTGACCTGAAAATGTTTCCGTGTGCATAGCCCCTGAATTGGATCACGGCACCTGTTTGTTTTGTTTGTCAACATGTCACCAATAATATCATGTTGCAGAAACATTTACACACACCATGACTTTCTACAGGCCGTGTAATGTATTTAAGGTAAGTGTGATATCATTATTCTTACTAATCCGACAGTAAAATACAGAGAAATGTCATACAGAGGCGCTTGCAATAATGACTTCATCCTGAAGGGGTGGTGGCGTGCGTGAGCTGGAAGGTGCTTGCTTCTGCCTGTCTGCCACTGCCCATAGAGATCCATTTTTTGACAACAGCACCAGCTGGAGAGCAGCAAGTCAAATTCAAGATTTTTTTAATGCTGAGCTGAATGATTGAATAAATTTGACGGTCAAGATGGAGGATTATATAGCCAAGCTCACCATGTCATCAGACCTTTACAAGAAAGTATCAGAACTTATTCTGGATGATAGGGTGCATGGACTTCATATACAGGTAAAAGGTAAGAATGCAAATGTTTTTTTCCTTTTTTGAAAAAATAAAATAAATGGGACAAAAAAGTATCAAACATTTTTTACCCAAAGTGAATTATTCTATTCTTTTTGTTGTTACCCTCTTAATGAGCAACCTGCATTAGCAAAAAATGCTCCAAAGAAACCTAACTGCACGTCACTGTGTATAATATCTGCATTTTTGCCTATGTATTCAGAATTTAGAGACACATTGTACATTATACAGTATGGACACAAATATTGGCACAGCTCCACTAAGTGAAACACACAGATATCTGGAGTCCTCACAGATAGAACATCTTCCTCTCTTCTGGGAAGATGTCACAAGACACAAACGAGACGAGACGAAACGATGCACGAGATTGGGTCTACAAGAATGAAACGAGACAAGATTTTAACATCACTTTTAACAAAAGTATAATGAAAAATATCAAAAAATATATGACAATATATTGCAATCTACTAATTTCCTTTCCATGTTACACTCTTATGCACTTTGTGTGTATGCTACTGACCCCGCCTCCACCCACCAAGACAAAGAGACTGCATGACTGACAAAAGGGCTCACTCCATTCATGCCGGTGTTGTATGGAACAAATGCGAACTCTCTTTCCTGCCTGTTAGGAGGTGAGATACGAGGAAAACAGATATGCATGCACATGGCAATGTATTGAAGCCGGCAAAATTATTGTGTTCATTTTCATTTATTGTGTGATGAATTCATTCATTTGTTATCGTCCCAGGCATAGTGCCCACAAGGCACCTTTTTTCTGAACGGGAAATCATGTCACGTTTTAATCTTGCGAGATGTTGTGACACAAGATCTTGTGACACCCCTACTTTCAAGAAGATTTATGTCCGTTTGTGATGTCACTGACGTTGGACCTATACTAGTTCTTTGAGAACATACTCCTCCCAGCATGCCTTTATGAACTTTGCTTTGTGCACTGGGAACAGAAAAGGGTCTTCCTCAAAGTGTTCGCACAAAGTTGGAAGCATATAATTGTCCAAAATGTTTGCTAAGATGAAGAATGAAGACACCGGGGCAACTAAAAACTCAGGTCCATCCTCTCATTGATTGATCGACTGTCCCAACACTTTTGTGCATAGTGTATGTATCAAATCCAACAGAAGATGAACGTTCTTCATCAAGATGAACATTGACAAAGTCCTAAAAAATGCATAACCCAAGCAGTAAAAGAAAGTATCACCACTGACGACGCTGTTAACTTGGAACCACTTCCGAGAGTCTGATTCAAAATGTTGAATCTCATCTGAGACATTTCAGTTGTTTTGTTGCGTGACTCAAAGGTTGACTGCACAGTTGGTTTGTGTAAGACAGGAAGTGAGAGCGTATGTTTGCACGCAATGTTTGTCTTCTCACTTTCAGTGTGGTTGATAACCGCATTTACAACTACATGTACAAAAAAGATAGCTTTATGATCTAAATAATAGATTAAATACAATAAATATACTTATATTCAGCAAGCAGGTGTGTGAAGAAGGTCATTGACCTCCTAAGATGGTCTCATGCTTGTGGACTCTGAGCCATGTCCAGATGCTGATCCATTTCTATTGCCTATATTATACAGTATGTCTATATATTCTCCTTTCCCAGGTAATAAATGACAATAATTGCAAATAAAAAGAGCGCTAAAACCACAAGACCCCAGGCAGCCAATCAGAAAGGCTGCTGAGGCCCAACCAGAAAGCAGCTGCATGGTTGGGTAGATTGGTGCAGGTACAGTACAAACTAAATTAGAAATGCAGGTTTTCTTTCCAGCCGGTCACTAAAGCAGGTGATTTTAATGATCAACACCTTCAGTTTGAGGGAAGGAGCTCATCAATTAAATCACCTGCTGCAGAAACTGGTTGGAGAGAAAACCTGCAGCGTCTCGGCCCTCCAGGGCACGAGTTTGACACATGTGCTCTAAATTGTCCATAGGTATGAATGTGAGTGTGAATGGTTGTTTGTCTATATGCGACGGTGTTGGTGCCTAAATATGTGATAATATGGTGCAGGAACTAAAATATGAGCATGTACATGTATGTGCCGCCACCACTGTGTTGCTATAAGTGCCAGAAATATGGACATACAGTATAGCAGCACATTGCTCAGGAAAGCAAACATGTGGAAGATGGGGAGGAGATCACGATTACACGTACAGTATGGCACATGTGGGGCAGGAGTTAAAGAGAAATGTGTGAATTGCGGTGGAGCACATAATGTTGGCCATAGAGACTATGATGCAAGGAAAAGGGCAGTTGAAATACAGCAAATTAGAACAGAAGGGAAAATGTTATATGCAGAGGCAGCTAAAAACGTTAAAGGAAATCAGGTGGTGAAAATAGTGGGAAAGTGTTGTAGTATTCAGGAGGACTCCCTAATTGTTAAAAAGGAACATTTCTTGTTCTTCATCGCAGCAGTGGCGGTGTAGAAGGCCAAAGTATACCCCCAGCCCAGGCCAGTTTATATCCCGGGTATAGTAGGCCTTGGCCAGTGGTTCCCAAACTTTTTACAGTCGCATACCCCTTCAGACATTTGACTTGAAGCCATGCACCCCCTACTGCTGCACACTTAAAACACATAAAGCATTTTTACATTTAATTAAATTTAAATATTAAACATGATGAATTGGTTAATTCATTTTATAGTAAGTAATTCTGGTTCCAAAATGTGTATTGTGCATGGTCAAATTTTGATGAAGTTTTACATGAGCACTGATACATAGATAACGTGAATTTCTCTTGGAGATGAATAAAGTATTTAAGTATTCGCCCTACATATCTTTTATTTCAGCCAAATATTGGGTTCCTTACCTTTTGAATAGGTTGAACTTGAGCTTCACTTTTGTCCACTTGCTATTGCTATGATTTAAATATGCATATTCATTTGATACCAAATTGAAAGGGAAAGTTGCACAAACATAATAAAGCAGTAGCCATAGTACAAAAATACACACAAGCAGGGATAAAGCCTAATTTTCAAGGGAATCTTTGGGCCAGAATATGCCCCCTATAAAATATACTTAATATTAATAACCACATACTAAAACTGAATGGCAATAACAACATTGATATATACTAACAATTTCCAGGTTAAATGCAGTGTTCACTTGTGTCCTGTAGATTTATACTCCACTGGGCCAGATTATACCTGCTGAAGTTTTAGAGTTTAACACAATCATTAATACAAATTTATGCTGAAAATATATGTTTATTTGGACAATTTGATAACAACCCACTACATACTAATAACAATAACTAAACCTAGCGCGATAGAGCTAGGTGTCTGACAATGTCAACACTAATGAAAATAGCATGATAGTGCAGTGTACCAGGAACACTAAATGTCCTGATTGAATAGTGCTTGTAGACTTTGGAATGGTTTAAATAAGTTGAGAAACGTGCCAATAGTGGAAGTTTGAAAAATGACCCATTCATTTTCAATGGGAAAAATACTGGGAATACTGGGAATACTGGGATAATACTGGGAAAATCTGGGAATTTTTCAAAATATCTGAATAGCTGAACAATTTGATGCTTGAATGGTTTGAATCGGTTAAAAATGAAGGAGGACTCAGAAGACAAAAAAACAGTGTAATAATAATAATAATTATAATATGAAAATTGGTGTAACACAATAATAATAATAAATTGATTCAAATTAGTGTAGAATTGTATAGGTGTGAATGATCAAGCATTCACACAATAAATTCATGAACTATCCAAAAAATAGGTGAAAGATACAATATATTACATTGTGATTATAATCTGGCCCAGAGGTGTATATTCTGGTTTAGGCTGTTTTATACCCGAAGGTATGAGCCCGTCCGGGCCATATTACACCCCCGGGTATATTCTGGCCTAGGCCACATTATACCCGGGTATATTTTGGTTGGGGGTTAATTTGGCCTGCTACACCTGTTCTGGTTTGAATGTCGCCCTGGCCAGAATGACGCTACGGGAGCCAGACACAGATACTACCCTGAATGAAAAGATTAAGAAGCACAAGGGAGATAGTGGACAACTGGCTATGATGTATGTGGATAGATACTGTATATTCCGATTTTCACTGATGGAGCTAAGCAACCAGAAACAGGAAAAGTATCTGTAGCATTTGCGGTGTCAGAATTTAATATCACATTTGCAGTAAGAGTACCCATATTTCAGTGTGTTTTCTGCAGAGCTTGTGGTAATTACAATGGCGTTGCAGTGGGTGGAACAAATCAAACCATTAAGAGTAATAATATGTACAGACTCACTTTCAGGCTTGGAAAATATTAAATCAAGTAACATGAATGAACGAAATGACCTTGTGTGTGAAATATTAATTAATTATGATTGTCAGAATTCAAAGTGTGGGAACTCATGCTAGATTTGTGTGGGTTCCAGCCCATGTGGGAATGGTAGGAAATGGGTTGTCAGACAAATATGCAAAGCAAGCACTAAGAACAGAAATAGTTAGTTCAGCGTAAAGTTGGCAAATCAGAGGCCAAGTCTGTAATTAGGAAAGAAATCATGAGGATATGGCAAGAGAAGTGGCGTAATATAAGTACGGTAAGTGGACTATTTTTTTTGTCAACCCTCAAATTGGTCAGGTTGGGGGCAGGTGCAGTTCCTGAGACAGTAGAACATGTTCTAATAAATTGCACTAGGTACGACAGAGAAAGAAATAATATACAGAGGAAAATCGTGGACATTGGAGAGACATTCAGCATAAAAGATAGCCTAAGTAAACAGAGCATAAGGTCAAAAAATATTTGTTAGAATTTCTAAAAGCCACCAAACTTATCAATAGAGTATAATCTATTTTTATTTGTAGAATTTAAATATATATATATATATATATTATTATACTTGTATATTATTGATATAGCCTATAAACCTTAGCGATCATTCACATCCGGAGGGTGGCGGTAGTGCAGTAACATAGTCTGCATCCGCCATTAAACCACAAAGAAGAAAAAAGGAGGCGAAACGACGTCGATTTTCATCTCTGCCCGTGGGGGCAGTAGCAGCGAGCAGACGTTTACTTGCACTTGAAGGAAGAGGAGGACGAAGAACAAGCAACTGAAGAATGTTGACGATACAACAACAACGACGGAATACCTACTCCAAAAGTTATGAAAACGTTTAATGTTTTGTAGTGAGCGGATGAAATGTTTTTAATGTCACTTCAGTTTCCGCTAGCATGTTAGCATCAGTACAACAAAGTCACCTCTCCTCTTAGCATGCTAACATTAGCACCGTTGTAGCTTGGTTACTTTTGTTGACATCACGTGACATTTTCTTCTTTTTAAATTAACTACTGGGTTTGACCTCCATCCTGAATTCGTTTCTCTTGTCGAGCTTTCATAAAAGACGTCAGACAGAAGGATGTCACCCTACAGGGTCAAAGCTCACGACGTCCAGCCAACACCACAGACCGCACCATCTGCGGAAGATGATGACGTCACCACTTTGAGCTGGAAGCAACGTTACCGTGACATCAGCCCCGTAACGCTGCAGCTAGGGGGCGGGGCCGTGAGTGCCAGTCTGTACTGTGACCTCATTGATGGCCTCCGCGGCCTGGCGGAATCTTTCCTGGTGGAGATTTACCGCTGTAAGCTTTGCCAGTTCACCTGTGAAATGAAGACCACCATCAGCAGCCACCTGCTGCTCAGACACCATCCCCCCTCCCTCACCTCGCTCGCCTGTATGAACGGGGCTGAGGAGGCGAGGCTTCAGCAAGCATCGTTGACCTATCCGCTTGACCTGGCAGAGTCCAAACAGAGCGAGGAGGAGGAGGACTTCCTGCTCTACAACATGCTGGACAACATGAGCCCGCCCACCTGTGATGTCATCAGCACTGAGGGGGAGCTGCAGGTTGCTCACAACTGTGAGGTGACACGCACGCACACAACCACATGCGCATGCACACACACGTCGTGTGATGTCAGTTAACTAAGTGGACATGTCTTTCTGCAGGTCAGCCCTCTCTTTGAAGAGGACGAATCCATCTTCCCTCTTAAGAGGACGTCTGGGGAACACCCTCGTTCCACCGACCCCCCAGCCACTCAGGAGGAAATGGCGCAGTCTGCCCACCTCATGACGCTCGGTCTGTGTCGCATCACCGCTACACGGACGCCTTTGCCTCCCGTTCCCATCCAACGGCGTCCGGTTGATGACTTAGACCAGCTGCCATGGAAGGATGCCCGGAAAGACGTCAAGAGACGCCATCTGTCGTGTTCTCTCTGTCTTGTGAAGCTGCCGTCCAGGCGGCTGTTGGACGCACACGTCAAGTGTCACCAGTCATCAAGCGCCATCACGTGCTGCATAAAGACAGCTGATAGGTGGACGGAGCTGAAGCCTGATTGGAGAAAGCGCCACAGGAGGAGGGAGGAGGAGAAAAAAGAGGATTGTTCAAATGTGAAAGCACTTCCTGAAGATGATAACGCAGGTAAAAAAATCTCTTGGAAAATTGGAATTGACCAGTGATCAATAAATACTGATATGTACATGTCTTCTGCAGATGAAAGGAAATGTTTGATTGGACCATCTGACAGCAGGAAGAAGAAGGGGACACACATAGAGCGGTGATGATTGACAGCTCAATGACATCGTCACCGTGACTTACTGACTTGTTTTGACTTGTCGTTACAGTGACTCATCAGCGACACCAAAAGAAGAGTCATCAGGTTTCATCTGCTCACTCTGTCAGAGGTCACAGGTCACTTCAATACCCACAATCTCCCACCTCACTTCTGATGTGGACCAATCAGAAAAGTTGTTGTTTCCTTCACAGGAAGTTCTCCAGCAAAGTGACACTGCAGCGCCACCTGGGGGTCCACAGTGGAGACAAACCTTTTTCATGTCCTCAGTGTTCTTACAGGAGCAGGCTGAAGGACTCCCTGCTGCAACACATGAGAACACATACAGGTCACACGCATGCAGGCACACGCACACACCAAGTTGACATGAGCGGTTGACATTGATGCAGTGTGTGTGCGCGCGCAGGTGAGAAACCCTACAAGTGTGTTCAGTGTCCGTACGCCTCCATTGATCGCAGTTCTCTGCTGCGACACTCGAGAACTCACAGCCAAGAAAAACCTTACAGGTGTCAACACTGTGACTACCGCAGGTAACACACATACACACACAAACACCCAAACACACTTTGTCCCAACAGGTTGTTTTTTTAATTGTCAGTATCCAGAAGAAAAGTTTGGATCTTCATGCTCGGCGCCATCACACCGGAGAGATGTTTCCATGCCAACAGTGTGAGTACTCCAGTCCTGACCGCCAGCTGTTGCTGCGACACACACGCAGACGCCACGCTCCCTCCCAGAGAACCTCCTCAAAAGCTACAACTCAGTCCTGTTGGACAACAAAGATGGAATTATCTCATAAAAAATATAAGAAGTCATAACACTTTAAATATGTTACAGTGTGTTCTATACAGCTTTGTGCTTGACTTGAACTCATTAAGTCCCTAAGTGATGTGTGGGAAGCATTTTGGACTATTGTCATGTGACAGTCATGTCATATATGTTTAGTTTCTTATATTTATTATTTTATGTTTTGTTACAGTACATGTTTTGACTGTCACCTGCAGTCTATTTTTACTTTTTAATAGAGATGCTCGATATTGGCTTTCTTACTGATATCTGATATACCAATATTGTACAGCACATCATTTTTGCTACTGATAGCAACCGATACCCGTATTGGCAACAGCTCTTGCCTCAAACGACTGTATTGTCAGGTCACATTTCATGTGATGAATAAACATACTACACTTCTTTTACTTTTACTGGATACATTTACTGGAAAAATAAGACTAGTGCAATATGTCCAAAAGGTACCAAAAGTGTGACTTAGCGTGATATAGCAAGCAAAATTGAAAGGTATTTTCAACCAATTTGCATATTAAAATAAAGTATCACTTTAGCCCTCTGGGGTCTCAAGGATTTTTAGTCCTTGCAGGCAATTTTTTGCTCCTTTTTTGCTCACAACTTTAGTTGTTACACTATCGCATGAGTTTTCCTAAGATGTTTTTTTTTTCATGAAAAAATACATCCATCTTCTATGCCGCTTATCCTCACCATCCCAGCTGACTTCGGGCGAGAGGCGGGATACACTCTGGACTGGTCACCAGCCATTCGCAGGGCACATATAGACAAACAACCATTCACACTCACATTCATACCTATGGACAATTTATAGAGTCAGCAAATAACCTAACATGCAAGGTTTTTAGAATGTGGGAGGTAACTGGAGTAACCCCATGCACACACGTGGAGAACATGCAAACTCCACACACAGATACCCAACGGAGAGTCGAACCCAGATCTGTCAGATTTCATGAAAAATCAAATTTTAAATTTGTTCCTAGGTCAACCAGACGCACAGGCCAATTTCCCACCCTTTCAGGTTCCTAGAGGACAAAAAAAGTCCACTCCCAAAAACTGGTATAAAAACATAAAAGATTGTTTTGTTTTGTTTTTTGCTTAGATCTCTTAGTCAGCTTGAGTTCAAATAAAAAATACCAAATGTAAATATTTTTATTTTAACCCTCTGAATGCCCATTTCATGGAGATTATTAATAAAGTATCTATTTGATTCAATTATGTCACTGGTTTGCTTACAAAATAGTTACTTTCCATATAATAAATGTGAGGGGGCTCGGACTTAACTATATACTGTATAAGGTTAGTAGTAAAATTGATTTGTGATTTTTTTTTTTTTTTTTTTACAGTGTCACATTCCAAATTTCCTACCCTTTCGGATCCCTAAAGGATAAAAAGTCCCATTGACTTCCAAGCACCCTTTTTTAACTCATTGTAATAAGACAGTATGAAGATGCTTTTTCTAATTTCACGGTTTCATTTTGTTGAAAACTCGTCCAATTTGTCATATTTACTGTTTAGAACCGATTGGATAATTTTGACATTGTAAGTCTGCAGAATTTAGCACACAATATAAATGATCCTGGAAAATCTTCAAGATTACCGTAAACACTTTTAATATACAACTTATTTGTTCCTGTAATGCACACAGAACAATGAACAACTTCATGCTGTCACCTTTCTTCTGCACTGTTTACATGAGGCGTCTGAGCGCATTACGTAAATCTCAGTGTTTGGCGCTAACGTAGTCAAGCTGTTTTACATTTTTATTAACATACCCCCCGACGGCAATCTTCTTACCCCTAGCGGTATGCATAACCCACTTTGGGAACCTAGGGCTTATTATTGTTAGTTAGGTTTGCAACGTGTACACGTTTTGTTGGAGTTTGGTCAAACTACGTGCAAAACTACATGCAAAATGCGTTTGGTTTATAGGTAGGAAATCAAGCAGCTGCAAGTTCCACCATTTTGTATTTATGTCATCGTATTTGTGACACACTTTTGCATGTCAGAAATTGGTGATGTGCAAACGACCTTTAATTGACATCAAATCATGTTTTACATACAACAGGCCTGAAGAAAATGCATCCATCCTCCCTGGGGTTGGCGGGTATGCTGGAGACTATCAACACACACAGGGGACAGACCAACAGTCAATTGCAGGGCACATATAGACAAACAACCATTCATACCTATGGACAATTTAGAGTCGCCAATTAACCTAACATGCATGTTTTTTGGAATGTGGGAGAAAGTCGGTGTACCTGGGGGAAACCCACGCATGCACAGGGAGAACAGAACATGCAAACTCTGCACAGAGATGCCCAACAGAGATTTGAATCCTGACTGTGTGGCCAACACGCTAACCGCTAGGCCATCATGCCGCCTGTCTGAAAATATTCAACACTATTACCGCTGTTTATTCAATATATTTGCAATATATTTTTTATTTGGTTATAGCTGCAAATCACTGAACGTTGGAGAGACTGTGTCTCTCAACTGGCCTGGGAACGCCTCGGGATCCGCCGAGAGGAGCTGTTTTCCCTTAGTTTCAGTTAATTATTTGGTCTTTAACAAAATAATTAAAAATGTGTCAATATTTGTGGGTGTGTGTAAGCGGTCAAAATCTAAAAATACACAGCACAGACAGAAGATATGTCATGACAGTGAGGATAAAAGCAAATCATTGTTTGTCACAGAACAGGACTTTGCCTGTCATGCACCGTCTTGACTGACTATTCCCGATTCCCCCCTCCAGCCCATGAGTCCTTGATTGAAACACTTTCGTAAAATAAATGTGACACCAGCAGAGCGCATCTATTTCATTGAAAACATGTTTTCAAACACCTATGTCAATTATTGTAAGACTTTTTGTAGCGTTATTTGTGTTTATGTCAATAAAGTTTAAGGCCTTTGAACACAATGTGGTAATCTGCTCAGATTACAAGCGTGCAGATTACTTGCACACTCTTAATCTGCTCAACATGTCTGACTGGCGGAAGACACTTGTGGTCTCAGGTACGTTAACCTGCTTTGTCATGGAAAGAAAAAAATCCAACATTTATTTTTTACATTTATAAGAGATCAATAGTGTTCCTGATGTTTGTTGCGTGGTAGCGGTGCTGCTGTGTGCGTCCTTCACCTCGGTTTGGACCTTTGTCGAGGAGATTGATGACTCGTGAGTACAATTTAGTTCTGCTCACGTGTCAGTGTTTAGTGTGTTTGGATCATACATTAAAAAATTACATAGTTCAACAGAGTTTATTTAATCCTAACCTTGTTGACTAATCAACAAGAACTTTGATGACATCATATGACTGAAACACTTTTTGTGTTATGTTACATTTTGTATACATTTGCAGGCCCGTAACCAGAAATTTTTTGGGGGGGTGCAAAAATCACAGTGAATGGACCTTTTGGACGGAACCGCGGGGGGGGGGCAGACCGTACTTCCCAACGTATTCTGAATACGTGACGTCCGTGATGAGGCGCAGAGATAGTCCCTACGCCGTACGGGATGTGATAAAATATAGTTGCTAATTGTAATTATAAAATATAACGAGTGCGAACCCCCCCGAACCCCCCCCTGGTTATGGGCCTGATTTGTATTGAGTTTGTTATTGCATTCTGTATACCTTCGGTTTGGTTTTGTTTGCATTGATTACTTTTAATGTCCAATAGGTTGGTGGAGACACGTGGAGACAACGACATTTGGCTCATTAAAGTACGTTGATCAGTCATGAACGTTTTACCACTGATGGGTGGACGCCTGTCTCTCTCAATCTCTCAAGGCGAGATTTAATTTGGGGCCACCCTCCATTGCCAATTTACATATGCTCACAAAATAAATCTAACTGCATTTTATAGTTGTCTTTAATTTGCAAGACAAGGTGTCGCCCAATTTTCTTCATGTAAAAAAATATATGGGTGAATTTTTTTTCAATTTTTTGGCAACCCCTGGAGGCCACGGTGCCCGTAGCATTTGCCTACATTGCCTAATGGGCCATCCGGCTCTGTGTGGTGCTAAACAATGCTAATTGTCATCAATGCTTAATGTATGAGGTGACCACAAGGTGGTACTGTTGTGTACAGAGGCACTGACATCTGATCACCTTTTGACCCTGTCTCTTGGGTTTGTGCAGTTTTACGCCCCCTGGTGTTCCTTCTGCAAACAGTTGGATCCCGTGTGGCATCAGGTTGGATCGGAGTTGAAGAGCGTCGGCTCTCTGGTCAACGTTGGCAAATGTGACGCGACTGCTAACATGGGTGAGATTACCATCCTACATAGCAAAGAAGCTAACATCTCCATGTTCACACATCTCTTTCACATCTCACAAAGCTTTAGCCAAAGAGTTCAAAGTGCGAGGTTATCCTGCCATCTTCATGTGAGTCCAGTGCACAGGCCAATCAGCATCCAAGACTCAGCAATTATGTCATCATGTCATCTTCTGCCTTTTCAGGTGGAAGAAAAATGTCAAATACAATTATTTAGGACCCAGAACCAAAGATGGAATTATGGATTTTGCTGACCGTGTTAGTGGGTAAATCAGCGCCCTCCGCAACGCTAACATGTCAATGTGTAATCGTGTCAAATGTGGAAGTAATTGTGTGATCATGTTGTTGTTAATCAGTCCGCTGATTCGACCCTTGACCAGTGTGCAGCTCTTTCAACATGCTTTGAGTCGTCATGACGTTATGTTTGTTTATATTGGGGCATCTTCGCCACTCAAGGTAAACACACACGGACACGCACACACACACGCACACGCACACACACACTAACCACATTGACGTGTGTGTTTGCAGGGTGTTTACTCCGCTGCTGCTCAAGATCTCATTGCTTCTACTTTTTTCTTCTCTGCCAGCAGAGACATCGTGCCCAAGGTCCAAACACAACAAAAAAAAAAGAATACATTCTATACAATTTATAATTGCATACAATTAGAAGAATTTATTGTATAGAATTTAGACATTGTATAGGATGAGTAACTTGTATAGAAATAATAAATTGTATAGAATGAATGATTATATATTGTGTAGAAATAATATAAAATTACATAGAATTAATAAGAACATATTATATAGAAATAATAACATATAGAATATATAGAACGTATAGAATTAATAAGAGTAAAATGTATAGATGGGGCCCGGCAAGGCCCAGCCCGAAGAAGTGACACGGGATCTCCCCCCCTGTAGACCTACCACCTGGGGGGGGCAAGCATAAGGTTCCGGTGCAATGCGTTGTGGGTGGCGGTTTGGGTTGTGGAACCAAACTCCTTGAGAGGGGCTGGACCTTGTTCTACTCTGGAGTTGCTAGAGGGGAGAGGCGGCGAGCTGGTGTGGGCTCATTAATAGCCCCCCGGCTTGGTGCCTCCACGTTGGAGTCCTCCCCAGTGAACGAGAGGGCTATTTCCCTACGCCTTCGGGTTGGGGAAAGGGTTCAGAGTACCCAGCCTTCATGAAGTGTATCAGAGGGGTGCTGGAGAGCACCCCAGCTGGTAAGTTCATAGTACTACTGGGAGACTTTAACGGCCATGTGAGCAATGACAGTGTGACCTGCAGGGGTGTGACTGGGAGGAACGACCTCCCCGATCTGAACTCGTGTAGTGTGATGTTATTGGACTTCTGTGCGAACCACAGTTTGTCCATAACAAACACCATGTTTGAATATAAGGATGTCCTCAAGTGCACCCTAGGCCGCAGGTCTATGATCGACTTTATTGTAGTATCATCAGACCTGCGTTTGCATGTTCTGAGAATAGTACCTCTGGATTGGCAGATCTGGGTGGTGGTCCCCATTGTCAAGAAGGGTGACTGGAGGGTGTGGTCCAACTAAAAGGGGGATCACACTCAGCCTCCCTGGGAAAGTCTATTCCAGGATGCTGGAGAGAAGGGTAGTCGAACCTCGGCTGCAGGAGGTGCAATGTGGTGTTCGTCCTGGTCGTGGAACACTGGACCAGCTCTACACCCTTGCAAGGGTACTGGAGGGTACATGGGAGTTTGTCCAACCGGTCTATATGTGCTTTGAGGACTTGGAAAAGGCATTTGACCGTGTCCCTTGCGGTGTCCTGGGGGGGTGCTCTGGGAGTACGGGATTGATGGCATGCTACTACATGCATTCGGTCCTTGTACAACCGGAGTAGGAGCCTGGTTGGCATTGCCAGCAGTAAATCAAGCCTGTTTCCGGTGAACGTTGGCTTCGGCCAAAGCTGTCCTTTGTCACCAATTCTGTTAATAATTTTAATTGACAGAATTTGTAGGCGCAGCCAAGGCATTGAGGGAGTCCATTTCAAGGGCATTAGGATCTCATCTCTGCTATTTGCAGGCGATGTGGTCCTGATGGCCTCATCGGGCTGTGACCTTCAGTGTTTACTGGGGTGGTTTGCAGCTGAGTGTGAAACTTCTGGGTTGAGACTCAGCGCCTCCAAATCCGAGGCCATGGTTATCAATCAGAAAAGGGTGGATTGCACCCTCCGGGTTGGGAATGAGGTCCAACCCCAGGTGGAGGAGTTCAAGTATCTCGGGGTCTTGTTCGCAAGCGAGGGAAGGTTGGAGTGTGAGGTCGACCAGACCATCAAGGTGAAGAGAGAGCTGAGCCGGAAGGCAAAGCTCTCAGTTTACCAGTCAATCTATCTTCCCACCATCACCTATGGTCATGAGCTTTGGGTCGTGACCGAAAGAACGAGTTTGCGGATACAAGCGGCTGAAATGAGTTTCTTTTGTAGGGTGGCTGGACTCACCCTAAGAGATAGGGTGAGGAGCTTGGTCATCCTGGGGGGCTCAGAGTGGAGCCGCTGCTCCTTCACATCGAGAGGAGCCAGATGAGGTGGCTCAGGCATCTTGTCTGGATGCCTGCTGGACGCCTCCCTAGTGAGGTGTTCCAGGCATGACCAGCCGGGAGAAGGCCCCGGTGCAGACCTAGGACACGCGAGAGGGATTATGTCTCACAGCTGGCCTGGTAACGCCTTGGTGCCCTCCCGGTGGAACTGGAAGAGGTGGCTGGAGACCGGGAAGTCTGGATTTCCCCACTGAGACTGCTGCCCCCGCGACCCGGGCCCGGATAAGCGGAAAAAAATGAATGGAAGGATGAAAATGTATAGAATTAATAAGAATAAATTGTGTAGAAATTAGAATAAATTGAATAGAAAAAGTAAGAATGAATTGTACAGCATGAATAAGCATAAATTGTGTAGAAAGAAGAATCAATTGCACAGAAACAATAAAAATCAATTGTATAGAAACAATAACAATGAATTGTATAGACGTAATAATACATTGTGTAGAAATAAGAATAAACTATATAGAAACAATAACAAAAAATTGTGTCGAGATCAGAATAAATTGTGTAGAAAAATTAAGAAAAATATATAGAATTATAGTAATAAGAACAAATTGATTTCTGTTATGAAATCTTTTGATATGACTGATATCTTCCAGACCGTGTCACTACCTTCCCTTCCTGCTGTGGTCGTGTTTAAAGATGGAACCTACTTCACATTCAATGGTAGGAGTCAACACCTCACTTTTCACCTTTGGCCCCATCTCAACATGTCCAGTGTGTTTCAGAGGTCAGTGACGGTGAGCTAAAGGCATGGATCAACAAAGAGCGCTTCCCGAACTACATGAAGGTGGACAGCTACACACTGTATGCCATGGGAGAGTCAGGTGACCTGGTGACACAGCAACGTCACTCATTCACACACACACAGGCACACACACACACTGACATCTTTGTGCTTCCTCTTGCTGCAGATAAACTCGTACTGTTGGCCCTGCTGGAGGAGGCCAATGTGGGCCAACAAAGTCTCAGGTTTGACCTCTGCCAAAGACTTCCTGTCTCTCTGACCTCTGTGTGACCTCACTTTATGGCTATGTCACATGTTCAGGTGCAAAAGTATTGTACAGAAAGTGGCAGAAGAATACAAAGAAATATACAGCAGGTCAGGAAGTCAACAGGCAGAATAAAAATTCTCAAATCCACTTTGCAAGTGTGTGTGCACGCGTATGAGGCCATGTCATGTTTTTGTTCTCATTCTTCCAGAAATGTTCACTTTGGCTTCATGGAGGGGAATGAATACATCAATGGACTCATCATGGGGTGACCAAGCACACACACACCACGCACACACACACACACACACACACACACATCGGTGAACGTCATAGGGTTGTGACACGTGCGTATGTAGTCGATGAGGAAGGTGATTTGTTTGTGTGTTGTTGATGAGGATGGTTACTTAATTGTGTGTGTGTGTTGTTAGCGAGCTGCGTCTTCCCACCATCGTCATGTTGAACCTATCCACTGACAGCTACTTCCTGCCGCTAACATCAGTGGACACAGAGCGTCACCTGGTGGACTTTATGGACCAGGTTCTGGATGGCAGCATCCAGGTGAGACCTGAAGCAGAAAAAAAGCGTACTTGGTTGCGAGACTTTTTCTTTTTGTGTTTTAGAGTCAGGGAGGAAACGGAGTCACTCAGCGAATCAGACGCTTCATTTACGAAACCAAAGTCACACTTGTGGTACTTCCCGTCACCACTTTCTGTTTGAGTCTCATTGTCCTTGTGCCCTCATGGTTGTCTTCTCTGTGTGCCCCGTTGAAGCCACTCTTCATTGAGGCTCCGCTGCTCGGTTTCTTTCTGCTCTGCTTCCCACTCGGCCTGATTGGATTCTTGTGCATGCTCTGCTGGAAGATCCGGTCTGGCCGAGGAGACAATGACGATGATGATGGCGAGGAGCTTGTGGCGCAGTCATGGTGTCGTAGAAAAGTATCAAACAAGAAATCTGACTGACCGGCAACAGCAGAACCTCAGAATAACTCGACAATTGACTCCACCCGGAAGCAAACGGTGAATTCATTCCTTCATACAGTGGTGTGAAAAAGTGTTTTCCCCCTCCCTGTTTGTCATTTAAATGTTTAAAATTTAAATATCAATCAATGACAAAACAAATGAACACAAAATGCAGTTTTTAAATGATATTTTTTATTACTAAGGGAGAAAAAACAAACAAACCTACATGGCCCTGTGTGAAAAAGTGATTGCCCCTAAACCTAACAACTGGTTGGGACCCCCTTAGCAGCAACAACTGCAATCAAGCGTTTGCTATAACTTGCAATGAATCTCTTACAGCGCTGTGGAGAAATTTTGGCCCACTCATCTTTGCAGAATTGTTGTAATTCAGCCACATTGGAGGGTTTTCGTGCATGAACCGCCTTTTTAAGGTCATGCCACAGCATCTCAGTAGGATTTAGGACAGGACTTTGACAAGGCCACTCCAAAGTCTTCATTTTGTTGTTCTTTAGCCATTCAGGGGTGGACTTGCTGGTGTGTTTTGGATCATTGTCCTGCTGTGGAACCTAAGTTAATTTCATCTTGAGGCCGGACATTCTCCTACAAGAATTTTTGGTAGCAAAATTCATGGTTATTTATGGTTCCATTTATCACAGCAAGTCTTCCAGGTCCTGAAGCGGCAAAACAGCCCCAGACCATCACAATATGGAGTCATGATCACTGACCTTAACTGAGGCAAGTGGGGCCTGGAGCTGTTTGGATTTTGTTGTGGGGTCTTTCATCACCTTTTGGATGAGTTGTCGCTGCACTCTTGGGGTAATTTTGGTTGGCCGGCCACTCCTGCGAAGGTTCACCACTGTTCCACTGTTCTTCTAAACTTTAATATTATCTGATCATGCAACAAGATATTCCTAGCATTTTTGTTATCAAAAATAAATACTTTATTATCAGCTTGTCACCTTGATTTCTTGTTTCAAAGCAAGTTATCCTTTAAAAAAAAAAAACAAAAACAAAACCATAATCATCAAATGCATGGGCAATTGTGTAATAATATCATGTGGTGATTATACATTTCTATTCATATATCAGGTTTATCACGGTTAATTTGTTCCAGACCTGACCGTGAGAAGTGAATGGAATATTCTTGTAGTATGAGCATAGAAAACCTGTTTACAACTTTCTAAATACAATTTTTTACCATTATTAGAGCCCTCTAGACATGAAATAACACCCCTATAGTCATTTTTGCAGTGATATCACCCAATATAGTAGATATAATCAGAAAATAAGTCATTTAAGAGATAATTAAGACGTGTGTTTCAATAAATGTCTTCCTGACGTGTGGACAGGATTCACAGTTGAGCTTTAGCTGGAGTACAGCCACAACAGTAGCCTGTGTTATTATTATGATGATGATGACTATTATTATTATGTTGTTGTTGTTGTGCTGTGAGATAACTAATTATAAAATAAAAGCCTGTGTTGGTGATGAAGTCTGGTGTGTGTTACTTGTGACACCTAGCGGCCAGTGTAAACCACAGTTCATTAAAGTGCATGACACCGAAAAAGTTGGAAAAAAACAAGAACAAAATTAAAGCACTCACTTAAAAAAACATTTTTGTCATACTGCTGTCATAGATAAATAACTATGAAACAGGAGTGAAATGAAGTGATATTGACTCGCCATCCCCCCAGCGAATATGTTTTACTGGCAGTGATATCCACAACAATCACCCAGAGAAACAAATTAGCTTATAGCCATATTTGTGGGAGTCTCTCACAATATACTTTAAGTCTTGTCCAATGTCCTGTTTATTTACCTGTTTAACAACTAATGTTTTAAATTTATAACATTTTTATGACACATACATGTCTTTGTTTTTGGGGAACTTAAAAAATTACACATCAGGGGCTTTACATATAAAGCTTGTGTAGGCACCAAATGGGGCCAAAAAGTTGCGTGCGCCATTTTCCAAGCAAAGTATGGTACAGATAAAAGCACAACTTGACGTGAGAATGTGCGCAACGGTACGCCATCTTTGTAGTCCGCGCTTTCTGGAGACATGGCAAAAAGGCAACGCACATTTTAAATGGTGAGGTGAAATCATATATTAGAAATAAACATGCAATGGAAGCCAATAAAGTTTCATCTGTCATTGCACGAAAACGTCACACCGTTACTGAATGAAAACAATTGTGGAAAGTGTTACGATTTGACATGACACTGATGGATATCATTTGTCATTTATCATGAACACCATTACACACGAGTGTATAGTATATCGATTAAAAGATAAATAAAAAATACAACGCAGCGCTTGAATACTTCATCATCTTATTTTAAAATCATGATAATATTATGTGTTCGATTAATATTTATTATAACAAACGGTTGTCAATTAAATCATTCTATTGAGATTAAGTTTGCAAGACACAGAGCTAGCTGTCTTTAGTGCTCTGTTTCTCGCTTTTCTTTGGACAGTTCATAAAAAAATAAGACAGTGTTGTGTTACATATGTCAAGTATGTCATCAATAGCAACATTTACTTACCATGCACGGCCTTTATTTGTGTGGACAGTGTCAGGGCCGTGTGCGTAAACTTTCTCTTTCATTTTCCACAAATGATGGGCAAATATTTTTTAACTATCCATCTGGAATTACAGCAATTAATTCTCGACATAACATCATCCCTGTTTTGAGTCTTTGAATCCACCTTTAAATTAAACAGATTTTGCTAAGCTTATCCATTCGTTTTCTATGCTGCTTATCCTCATTAGGTGGGTATGCTGGAGCCTATCCTAGCTGACTTTGGGCGAGGGGCGGGGTACACCCTGGAATGGTCGCCAGCCAATCGCAGGGCACATATAGACAAACAACCATTCACACTCACACCTATGGACAATTCAGACAGTTTAGAATCGCCAATTAACCTAACATTCATGTTTTTTGGAATGTGGGAGGAAACCAGAGCACGCACGGGAGAACATGAAAACTCCACACAGAGATGCCCAGCGGAGATTCTAAACCATGTCTTCCCGATCTCCTGACTGTGTGGCCAATATGCTAACCTCTGGGCCACCGTGCGGCCCTTGCTCAAATGTGGTATCAATTAGGAAAAATGTAGAAACATGCTCACTAAAAATGGAAATGTGTGCCCTGAAAGCCGACCACTTTTTTTCAGATCTGCCACAGTGCGTCCCGTTCCACTGACACTGTTGACAGCGGATGCTATGTCACTTGCTCATCTTCCTCTTGCTCAAAATGCCGCTGCTGTGTCCTCCAAATATTATGTTTTGCGCGCCTCCAGCTCTCCAGCTAAGATTTCCACCTCAATCTAGGTGAAGTTACGTTTCTTCGTCTTCGGCTTCTCAGCAGCCATGTTTCAGAAGAACTAAGCGAAATGCAATCAAGGGTGATTAAATGTGGACTCTGCATTCATGAATCACTTTGCATTGGCCATTTATGGAAATTGATTTCCACGCACAGTTTTATAAGTGAGGCCCCTGGTCTTTTGGATTGTCTATTAGACCAATTAATCGCTGAGCAGTGTGCCCAGGACGTGTTTACAATGCAATTTGAACATTGTTGGGGCAGCCCTCCCCTCACTGCAAGACATTTACAGTATATATCTAGAGTCCTACGCAGAACACACAACCTCATCAAGGACAGCACACATCCACAACACTCATTATTCACACTCCTACCGTCAGGCAGACGCGACAGGAGTTGGAAGTCCAGGACCACAAGGCTGGCAAACAGCTTTTACCCACAGGCCATCAGGCTTCTCAACAAAGCACTCACACACGCCGCACGCAACACACACTCATAGCACTTTATTTGTTTATTTATTTATTTACTTATTTATTTGTATATTTATTTGTCTTAATGTCTCTTGTTTTTGTTGTTGCTTAATTTATTGGTATATATGTTTATGTTTCTTATGTTCATATTCTTATTCTTTCTTGTGTTTTCTTTCTTTTCTTGGGAGAATGAACAGAATAAGATTTGCATTGCATGGTATAACTGCTGTTTTACTATGCACATGACAATAAAACTCTCTTGAATCTTGAATCTTGATTGTTTATGGATTCTGCTCACCATCATGGAGGCCAAACCCGCGCAGGGCATACTACGGAAGTGGATGCAGAGTCGGCGGTCGAGTCTACTCGACTTAACTAGAATGTTTTAATTTGGTTTTGATCAAGGAGGCTCTTGAGGACCAAGCATGAAAAGACATTTATGCAAACAGTTTTACTATGCAAGTGTACCTTCTTTGTTTCCTAATAACCTTTATTGTCGGATCAACAGTAACAAACTTTTCTTTTAAATTTTATGATGTTTCCTTCAGGACACTTTTTGGCTTCTTTTTTTTTCACTTTTTGGCTTCTTATCGTCATCCTCATCGTCCATCTCATCGTCATCATCATAATCATCAACATCATCATCGGGGAGGCGGGGCCTAACCTAAGTGAGTCAACTAGGACTGTCAATCACGGGTTGTTAGTTATTTTAATTGCGTGGATATTTACTTCTTCACATGGTGTGTTTAATTACAAGTCATACACTTAGTTGCACTTTAACTTAGAACATGAAATAGTATTGAAACGTCTCTTTCCGTTAACGCTGTGCTTTTATTGTGAAGATCAGTCCGCGCGGAAGTTTCCTGTAGGCTGAAGTCAAACAGCTAACGGCTAGCAGCTAGTTCAGTCCGTGAAAAAAAGCAATCATCGTGACGATTACCACGTAGACGCGAACGGAACCACTGTCTTTTTTCCATGATTCCGACCAACTGAAGACGTTCGAGGACGTTGTTGGCGCTCTCGGGCCGTCTCCATGGCGACGGAAGACTTGTACGAGGTGACGCTAACTTGCTAACATGCTAATGTTGAAGTTACACTAAACTTTACAAGGGTTTTGTGCGCATTTGTCCATGGAGTGACGTCATACAACACCTTGTTAGAGACACTAGTTGAAAAGTCTCCACATAGTTCGTCCACAACTAATGAAATAAGAGCAGTTGAGATGATTTTTTTTTTTAATTTAAAGAATAGGTGATATTTGTATCACTGTTTTGCCAATATATATTACGTATATGTGTTGTAACATGAATATGTAAATAAGATGAGTTCTGCCACAGGTGGAGAGGATCGTGGATAAGAGAAAGAACAGGAAGGGGAGGGTTGAGTACCTGGTCAGGTGGCGAGGTTATGGCTCTGAGGGTGACACGTGGGAACCAGAGAGTCACCTGTCCACGTGCATGGTGTACGTGCACGACTTTAATCGCCAGCAGGTACAGCGTCAGAGAGACGGCACCTTGCTGCGGTCCACTCGCAGCTACCTGTGCAGCTCGGCCCGCAGACCCCCCTGCGGCCCACCGCCAGACCTCAGCCAACTTCTGACCACTGGCACGGATCAAACCTTGGAAGGTCAAACCGCCACAGTACTAAACAACCTGTCGCACTCATCGGCGAGTCTGATGTCAGTACCCCCGGTTGGTCCGGCCCGCCGCAACTTGGACTTAGCCAAAAGTGGCATTAAGATCCTGGTCCCCAAAAGCCCCATGAACAGCCACTTTGATTCAGAGGAGTCCCCCAGTGAGGCGGCCCACAGTCTGGATGCCGGAGCACGAGACGCCCACACCGTCCCTCCCGAGGTCGCCCTCGAGCAACCGGCCGGGGTCCAACTGGGCCCGGGGGAGGAGCGTGCCCGCATGGGGATCAGGTCGCGCTGCCACAACACCCTGCCCCCGCCGCGCCTGCCCATCACGCCTGCCAGCATGCGCTCCCTTAGTGGGACAGGTAGGGGTCAAAGGTCTAAAAGGACTGCCTCTTTGCTATGTGACTGGATGTAAGCCCTGCCCGCACGGCTTTGTGTCCTCTTAGGCGCTTCGGGAATGATGGAGGCCGTCGCTGCCAACAGGATGTCTGGGCTGCAGAGCGCAGTCACTGTGGCAAAGCGTCGTCTGGAGGAGCGGTGTGCTTTCGACAAGCGTTTGCGTTTCAGTGTGAGGCAGACAGAGAGCGCCTACCGCTACCGCGACATTGTGGTCAAGAAACAAGATGGCTTCACGCACATCCTGTTGTCCACCAAGAGCTCGGAGAACAATGGCCTCAACCCTGAGGTGTGCAGAACATGTCCCCGACAAAAAAGCATGTTTTTTTTGTGTCATTTTCTCCTCGTGATCCAGGTGATGAAAGAGATCCAAAGCGCCATGGCAACGGCGGCATCGGATGACAGCAAGCTGGTGTTACTGGGCGGCATTGGCAGCATCTTCTGCTGCGGCCTGGACTTCCTGCACTTCATTAAATGCCTGACGGAAGACAGGAAGAAGGAGAGCATCAAAATGGCTGAAACCATAAGGTAATGGTTGATGGATTCATGGTTGTTGATATACTACTTCCTGCTACTAACAGAGTCACTGCTGATACAGCTAGTTCAAAAGGTGGCATGAACAGAGTTGAGAATATTGTTGTTGCTGAGAATCTTCAGACAGGATTGAATGAAAATAATCAATTAATTAATTATTCAAATGTCGCCAGCATTTGAGCAATAGCCGCTGTGAGTGCTCTGCTCACGTTACATCCTCTTCCTCAGGACCTTCGTCAACACTTTCATCCAGTTCAGGAAGCCCATTGTTGCCGCTGTCAACGGGCCAGCAGTTGGCCTCGGTGCCGCCATCTTGCCACTCTGTGATGTTGTCTGGGCCAACGAGAAGGCCTGGTTCCAGACGCCCTACACATCTTATGGACAGACCCCCGATGCCTGCTCCTCTTTCACCTTCCCCCGCATCATGGGCCCACTCTCGGTCAGTCCACTTACACCAGGCTAATGTCCATGTAGATTTTCCAGGCTAATAAGTGGAATATTCCGTTCCTTTGCAGGCTAACGAGCTGCTCCTAAGTGGCAGGAAGTTGACTGCTCAGGAAGCGTGTTCTAAAGGATTGGTATCGCAGGTTCTCTGGCCGGGAACCTTCACGCAGGAAGTGATGCTGAGAATCAAAGAGCTAGTGACAGTCGACTCTCTTGTGAGTCACGCATGCACATACATGCGCGGAAGCATTGTTTCTACAAGTCTTCCGCTTCCTGTCTGCAGGTTTTGCGAGAGTCCAAAGCCTTGATGAGGAACACCAGTCGCAGTGCTTTGGAGCAAACCAACGAGCGCGAGTGCGAAGCCTTGAAGAGAATTTGGGGCTCGTCGCAGGGAACTGATGCCATCTTACAGCACCTGCAAAGAAAGTCTGAGCTCTTCTAGGACCAGGACTTGATTGTACCAGTACACTATGTGCTGCTTGTGGATGTGGACTGGACTTATAAACTGCAGGAATGATTAGCTAAAAGCTAAACTTAGCTCACCTGAGGTTTCCTCCAGCCAATCATCTGTGGACAAACAAAACATGAACATTTTTAGAGGGACATTGTAAACCTCTGGCCTGCTTGACTTAACATTTGGACCCGTTTCTATCCTGGGATTTTGATGCCATATTATCGTGCCTTTTAATGTGGGTGAACTCTAACCGTTTGCCCTCTGTATGTTTTCATCTTTTCTAAAAGTGATCAAAGTGAAGTGTACTCGCCCTATACTGGTCAACCTGGTCTTTGTAGGCCACAAATAATGAAAATTATTTGAAGGACCAAATTAAATAGGTTGAGAAGTCATTAAAAACATTATTCAGGCTTTTTAAACTGTTGGGAAAAATGTCAGAAACAGTCATCAAATAATATGTTTATTGAAAATAAATTATCTTGATAGGTCACTTGATAATAAATGTTATGAGATTACTAAAAATTGCACTGAAATCTCAAGAACTTCAGTGTCAGTAGACCATTTATTTCATTGGTGGGAGCGCAGGGTGGAAGTGGCCATGTGTAGGCAGTAAGTGTGGTCTTGGAAGAGAAGTAGGGTGTAGAAGGGTTCGCCAGGTGCGTACACACTGTCAAAGCCGTGAACAGTCATGGCCACCCAGGACATTGAACGGGGCCACTCCAGGTAACGCCTGCGACACAGGTAAAGACATGGGCTAATTGACTGCCAAGATGGGAGGTGACTGCCGTGAGGTCAGAGGTTACCTGAGCTCTTGGATGAGCGACAAGATGTCATGTGGAAGTAGCAGGCCACTCACAGAAAAGCTCAGGCTCTGAGCAGCTGTATTCATCATGTCTGGATACGCCAACGAGGACAGGAAGCTGTCAGATGTGTTGTCACTGTGACGGCCAAAAGAGTCATCAAGTCACATGACAATAAGGTGTGTGTCGGCTGCTCAGACCGCCTTCTCACCAGCTCACGTCGGCAGCCACTGCGCCGAGCCATTCCAGGAAGCTGAATGGGTCATAAGACTGCAGGTCAGAGGTCATCAAGGCGGGACAGGGCAGGTGAGTCACAGTGTGACTTCTGACATCTGGTGTGTGCTCAGACCAATCATATCGTGAGAGGAGTGGCTGCAGTGCAGCTCCGCCCCCTGCATACAATTAAAATAAATAAGTAATCACGGGCCACATGGTGGTCGAGTGTGGCGTGCGTGGGTTTTCTCCGGTTTCCTTCCACATTCCAAAAACATGCATGTTAGGTTAATTGGCGACTCTAAATTGTCCATAGGTATGAATGTGAGTGTGAACGTTTGTCTGTCTATATGTGCCCTGCAATTGGCTGGCGACCAGTGTACCCCGCCTCTCGCCCAAAGTCAGCTTGGATAGGCTCCAGCATACCCCCGCCCCTAATGAGGAAAAGCAGTATAGAAAATGGATGGATGGATGGATAATTAATCACATTGTAACTTCATTTCTTGGATGCCTAAGCACACAGCATTTTTATTACATCAAAATAATTATAAAATCTCTTCCTTTGTTTCTGTAACATACATAGTATCACGTTTGTAAAGAAAATAAATAAATAAAATCAGTTCCTTTGTTTCTGTAACATACATAGTATTACGTTCGTATACACTGATGCTTGGCCATTTGCTTTGTATGTTAATATTTGCTCACCTGAATGACTTGACAACAGGAAGTCCATCCGTAAGAGAAGTCGTGACGTCAGACCTGTGAGTAGACGCTGGTAATCCCGCCCACCAGGAGTCACATCAATACTGACGACTACAAGTACACA
The DNA here is from genome assembly GCF_027744805.1 of Dunckerocampus dactyliophorus. Classification (NCBI taxonomy): domain Eukaryota; kingdom Metazoa; phylum Chordata; class Actinopteri; order Syngnathiformes; family Syngnathidae; genus Dunckerocampus; species Dunckerocampus dactyliophorus. The sequence goes on along the minus strand of NC_072820.1, from coordinate 18,871,950 downwards.
GAGAAGTGACGTGGTAGCATGGAAGGCATGCATAATATCTCTAATCCAAACAGCCATCATGCACTGCTGCTATTGCTTTCCAGAAGAAGCAATTCAGACCGTATCTGCTAACTCTTGTCAGCTTTGATCTCCAAGCTTTCCCTTCAACTCCCAACAGCTCGTACGAGTCTTTATCCAGAGAGAGACAGAGGCGTCCTGCACACACACGTTAGTGAGAGATCTTTAGCGTAATGTTACTGCACATGTGCCAACAATCAAATAATTACACTTGGGTTTTTACCATTTGGCATTAGGAAGACACAATTGTCTTCATCAATGCGAGTCTTGTAGGACAGGCCACACACTCCTGAAACACACCTTGTCAGAGTACTAGTCATGTGGCAGCCCTGTTTGGATGTCATCTGACAAGTGTGTACCTTGGCACACAGCAGTTTTCAGGAAGTGCTGGTCGAGCAGTTCATAGAGTGGAAGCTTCCGGATCAGATAGAAACTTTGGAAACTCTTCATTGCCATGTCCAGGTCAGAGGGGGCGGAGTCACATCCAGGCAGCAACACAGTCACCTGTGGAATAAAACGATAAGGTCTGAAACAAGATTTGATTAACACCACATAGTACCCCGCCTCTCGCCCGAAGTCAGTTGGGATAGGCTCCAGCATTCCCCAGCGACCGGATAAGCGGCATAGAAAACGTATGGATGGATAACACCACATATGCAGAATTAAGAACATAAGATGAATACGTATAGATGTGATTATATGCATTTATATACATATATAGGAAAATTATTATCACAATGCCAGTTTCCATGTCGACTGTCACTGCTGTGCCCACGTGACGAAGTAGCGGCTAATGCTAATCATACACCTCTTGCCTTGCAGTTAAAGTGCTGCTGCTCAACCTGCTCACGAAGCCGGTTCTTTTCATCTAACAAACTGGACCTTTCACAGACCAGTAGTGAACGCGGGCTGCGCTCCAGATCGGTGCTCATCGGAACCGCGACGTGCTGACAAACACACTAAACAATCCCAGCCGGAAGTGAAGCGCCACATTTTTTCCTGTAATGCCGAGCGTGCTTTTGCTTCTTCTTATGAATTTTTATTCTGTTATTTACGACCTTAGACTGATTCCTTATACATTTTCATTTACGTTCTGTGTTATTATTATTATTATTATTATTATTATTAATGCAACAATCATTTGCGACGTTTCTTTACTGTAAGTAAGATGAGGCAGTTCTTCCAGCAGGAGGCAGCCTTGAGCTAAATTTAGCAGTGACGTCTTGTTCTTTCCTCTTATTCGATTGTTCAGACCCGGAAGTCAAGTGAGCACGTTACTTCGTGAGGAGCTACACTTCTTGTAGTTGAATCGATACGTTATCGATACCGGACGAAATAATTGTTGTAAAATAACAGTTCGGCAGTACAGGACGTCATGGCGCTGGTGGTCGACTTTCTAGTTGGACAGTTTGATGACGCAGAAGCTGAGGACAGGTAGGTGTGTGTGTGTGTGTGTGTGTGTGTTTCAGTTTCAGACGTATATGTAACCAGTTGTTGAAGCGTGAGTGATTTGTTGACGTGACACTAACATGTGACTTGACTTCTGAAATCACGTTTGTTTCCATCTAAATAAAGGCCAATGAAAGAATGTAAAAGATCAGATTTCCGGAATATTTGTAGTTTTATTCTGTTGATTCCTGGCTGTTTTTTTTTTTGTTTTCTTACACTCACATGGCAATGTCATTAATTAACGTCATATTTTTAATTAACGTCATATCTTTCATGTCTGCAACAGCAGCAAATCACAAGTGTCCACTGTTGAGCATCACATGAACCAAGTCAGTCTGCAGCATGATGGTGATGACGACGATCGTGATTATGATTATGATGATGAAGATGATGACGAATGGGCGTGGCCTGCAGCAGGAAGTGATCTGACCAAACGATACAATAGGACCACTTTAAATCCAGTAACATTATTTGACAGTAATTATGATTGACATCTGTGATGATTGACAGCTCACAATCAACTAATGTTTGGGTTGTGTTCCAGGCTAACAAGCAGAATTCGTCCAATCACTCACTTGTGTCGTCCAAGCAGACGGACAGATCTCTGAGGAGGTTCGAACACAAGATCAACCTGGGTAACACACACACACACACACACACACAGCAAAGGAAGTCGTTCATTCACACAGTTTGTGTTTGTAGATAAACTGAATTTTGCAGACTCTGTGATCAATAAAGTGACGACAATGCAGAAGCAGAAGGACCTTGACATGTACGTGAACACTGGCTAGTTTGTATTCAATCTTTTCTTTGTATTCTAAACCTTCCCTCTTGAATTAGAAGTGTCTACTGAGTATTTTTACTATTTTCAAATTTTTGCTTCCGCAGGTATAGAGTGAAAGACAAATCCGATCGGGCCACAGTGGAACAGGTGCTCATTCATATGAAGATGCTTTTATTGTAAAAAGAGCTGACAGGATACATCAGTCATAGGAGAACTGTTGTGCAGGTTTTAGATCCTCGGACTCGAATGATTCTCTTCAAGATGTTGAGCAGAGGAATCATCTCAGAAATCAATGGATGCATCAGCACAGGGAAGGAGGTGAGCTGTTCATAGAGCAATATTTGAACTCCTGTCTGCGGTGGCAAATTTTTCCAATGTGCAATGCAGGCTAATGTTTATCATGCGAGCACGGCCAGTGGAGAAAACAGAGCCATCAAAATCTACAAAACGTCCATCCTGCACTTCAAGGATCGTGACAAATACGTCAGTGGAGAGTTCAGGTGACACACTTCCTGTTTGCTCTCGCATGTTGCCAAAGTCGCACAGCAGAACACTGCTTGAAAACTGCATTCTGACAAAATCTGGAAGCTTACTTGCTCCCTTGGAGCTACGATGACCAGAAAAAAACATAACTGACATGAATTTGGAACGTAAATGACATTTATGGCGCTGCCTATGGTTTGTGGTCACAATGCATTGACTGTGTCGTTGTGCAGGTTCCGTCACGGTTACTGTAAAGGGAACCCCAGGAAGATGGTGAGAACTTGGGCTGAGAAGGAGATGAGGAACCTGATCAGGTCAGCACTTTGTGGATACAACCGAATCCGGTAGAAGCTCGTGTGATAAATTCAAAGTTCCAAAATTGTTTCAGGTTGCAGACAGCTGGGATTCTAAGTCCAGAACCTCTCCTGCTTCGGAGCCACGTCCTGCTGATGAGCTTCATCGGAAAAGACAACATGTGAGGTCCAATCAGAGCCATTAACGAGTCGCTTGTAACCAGCACGTCTTTTCATCAGCTGACGTTATTGAGCAGGCCTGCCCCATTGCTGAAGAACGCTGTTCTGTCAGAGTCCAAGGCCCGGGAGCTATACCTGCAGGTTGTACACAACATGAGGAAAATGTTCCAGGAAGCCAGACTCGTCCATGCCGACCTGAGCGAGTTCAATATGCTGTAAGTACATGCCCACTCAGTACCAGCCAATGGACGTCCAATGAGCAAGCTTGTCTCTGCTCTAGCTATCACCACGGAGACGCGTACATCATTGACGTGTCGCAGTCGGTGGAACACGACCATCCGCAGGCGCTCGACTTCCTCAGAAAGGACTGCAGCAATGTCAACGGTGAGTCGTCTTTAGAACCCTTGGATGAGTGTCACAGTTTTAATTCTTTTTTTGCAATTTCAAGAGTTTTTTGTGAAGCATGGTGTTGCGGTGATGACGGTCCGGGAGCTTTTTGACTTCATCACTGACCTGTCAATCACCTGTCACAACATCGATCAGTACCTGGAGAAGGTGCGTAGCCGACGCCCACTGACAGATATTTGATGTTTATTTCCTGTTTGGCTCATGTTGCTTTGCCATTTGATTGTCCAGATGATGGCCATCGCGTCCGATCGGACATTGGCACAGCGGTCGGATCAGGACCGGATTGACGAGGAGGTGAACACCGAACGAGACCATGTCCACTCGTGCGGTTTTGTCTGCGTCTCTTTGATGTTTGACCCCTGCCATCCACGCAGGTGTTCAAGAAGGCGTACATTCCGCGAACGTTGACTGAGGTCAGTCACTACGAGCGAGACTTCGACTTGATCAGGATGAAGGAGGAAGAGTCAGCCATTAGCGGATGTGATGACAGCGTAAGTAGGAAGGAAGTGATGTCACACTGGTCACTTCATCAGAAATCATCCAAAACGAACTAACAAACTCTTCCTCTGAGGTTGTCTCCTTGAAGATGTCGTCAAAAACTTTTGGAGAACTCTGAGGTTGCCATGGATACCTGTGATGCTCAGCTGAGTGCTTGTCTTTGGTTCAGGTTCTGTATCAGACGCTGACGGGACTGAAGAAGGACTTGTCTGGAGTTCAGATGGTATGATGACTGAGCCTAGTTAAGCCTAGTCAGCCACAGCGTCCTAATTTTCTGTAGACATGTTTCACATTAAAAAAAACAAAAACTGAAGCCGCTGTGCAATTCAGCGGTTAGCTAATGATCGCACGGTGTTCCGGTGTAGATTCCGGCATTGCTGGAGGACGACGGGTCTTTGTCCTCGTTGGAGGAGGAAGAGGAGGATGAAGACGACGAGGCGTGTCAGCTGACACCTGGCGATGAGACCACGATGGACAAAAAGGTGCAGTTAATGTTGTTGGACCTACAATCATGCAACACTAATTACAAGTAAATGGTAATAGTAATTAATCATTATATATAGGAAAAGTAACAATACTAATATATTAACAACACTATTGTATAATAATAGTAATATACATGTAACAAGGTTATGTGGGGTTTCAGGAGAAGAAGAAGCTTGCCAAAGAAGCTCAGAGGGAAAAGAGGAAGTCCAAAGTACCAAAACACATGAAAAAGAGGAAAGAGAAAGTGGCCAAGACAAAGAAAGGCAGATGAGGAGGACAGCGTCAAGACATCACATCATTTGAATGTCGACGCGGGCTTACAGTCACGATGCTGTAGCCAATCACAGCTTAGATTTGTTTTGCTCGCAGATGAGTTCTGTCTAAAAATGAACAAAACTATCAGTCATTAATGTTGAATAACGACTTCAATGTTAATTTTCACTGCAACTTCGCTCCAACTAAAGGAACTGCTTTCAACAGTGGAGGAAGACTTTTCTTTTCTAATGTGTGTGTGCGCGCGTGTATGTGTGTGACAGAGATATGAACAAGACATAGAAGATAGTAACCAAATTATTAATCAGCCAGACTCAGGATTCAATGGACAAAAAGTTCTCGTCTTTTGTCATGTTATGAACATAGCTGAAGAACAAATGTTTGTTCAAGATGATAAAGTTGTTAAAGAAATAAAACGTATGACAGCTGATAACAATGTGCATTTACACACAACAATAGAAAGCAAACAAGAGTGATGTCATGTAAGTGCACTGGAAGGTCAACTGTTGGAAGTATGTTCAAGGTCAATTCTGTATACACACGATGTCCCTAAGGTGATTGTGTGCAAAGATGTTTGTTCTGTCAGTTCACATGCCACCATGTTTGAGATGTCAGCAATGACTTTGTGGAAGACTATGAATACATGATGGGGAGGAGCTAACGAGTGATGAAGACATGATGGGGAGGAGCTGTGATGGGGAGGAGCTAATGAGTCATGAAGACATTATGGGGTGAAGCTGATGGATGATGAAGACATGTTGGGGAGGAACTAATGAGTCCATTCTGCGGTTCTATTGGTTCATTGTGTTACTTTAGCTGCAAGCTGAGCTCTGATTGGTTGTTTAAGAAGTAAAAAAGCACGCAAGAGATGCAAAGTCACAAGTCTGCACTGGAGATGATAGGTGAGAACTTAATCTTTCACTTTTCTTTGCCTCATCATGAAATGTTCATGTCAACTTCTTTCACAGATCATCATGGATGACTGGAGCCACTGTTTGACCTTTGGCCTTTCCATGGCCAAACAGGCCAGTCAGGTACGACAGCCTTTGACACACAAATCACTGCAGTATGATCATGTCATGGTGATCATCTTGACTAATAACCCTGAAACAGATTTTCTTGACTAATAATAATGAATCAGCTCATCTTTGCTAATAGTCATAATGGGGTGTTCCAATCAGCTCGTGCTGGCGGCGTTTGAACAGCAAAAAGAGGTCAAGTGTAAAAGTTCTGCTGCTGATTTGGTGACACAGAGTGACATGAAGGTGGAAAACCTCCTCAAGTCAGCCATCGCTAACAAATATCCTGACCACAGGTTCTGCTTAATTATTTTCTACTTAATTATATTACTTTCATTATGGATGTCACATGAATCGAAGTCTACCTTTGACCCCAGGTTCATCGGGGAGGAGTCTGTGGGCACAGGGGAGGATGTGGAGCTGACAGACCATCCAACCTGGCTCATTGATCCCATTGATGGAACTGTCAATTTTGTCCACAGGTCAGAAGCTTCGCGAACTCGCTGTGATGGACAGTCCACCGGGTGACTCTGATGTGCGGTGATGACGCAGTGATGATGTCATCATTTGACCTCGTAGAACCTCGGTTAGATTTGTTGCTTAGTCTAACGTTTGTGCGTCTCCTGTTAGGTTCCCTTTTGTGGCCATCTCCATCGCCTTCTGTGTCAACAAGCAGGTACAGTCATATGTCAGTCAAAAGGTCAGAGGTCAGAAGCAGACGCATGTGCTTGTGCACAGACGGAGTTTGGTATCGTGTATAGCTGTGTGGATGACAAAGTGTATCACGCTCAGCGAGGAAGAGGAGCCTTTATGAACGGGCAACAGCTGCACGTCTCTGGACAGCAAGGTACCTCACGCATGACAGGATCACTCATACTGTACGTATGACATCATAGCACATACTAATGTCATAGCATACGTATGACACCGTGGTGCACAGACGTCCTAACACATACATATGACATCTTAGCGCACACTTATGGCAGCATAGCATATTCGTATGACATAGCCCATACTTATGACATCACATACAAATGAACTCAATGCATTCAGTAATGACGTCATAGCACATACGTTATGATGTACTAAAGAAATATGGCTGTCTTCTGTCTTGTCCAATTAGATGTGAGCAAATGCGTGGTGGTTACTGAGATTGGGGCGGAGCGTGATGACCTGGCTCTGTCCACGATGACCTCCAACATCTTCAGACTGCTGAAGCTTCCTGTGCACGGGTGAGAACAAGCCAACACCCCCGTGGATGTGGTCCTGATTGTGATCGTGTTGCGGCGTTGTATGTTGCAGATTGCGAGCGTTGGGCACGGCGGCAGTCGATATGTGTCAGGTGGCAACAGGTGGTGCTGATGTCTACTATCACATTGGGATGCACTGCTGGGATATTGCTGCCTCCGCCATCATTGTCCAGGAAGCTGGGGGCATTGTCATTGATACCGATGGTCTGTGGGTGGCTCGTATGTCAGCTGCTTGCGTCTGTGTTCGTGCTCTTGACATGGTCATGTCTCCTCAGGCTCAGAGTTTGACATGATGTCACGGCGAGTCATCGCAGCGAGCTCGTCTGTTGTGGCCAATCACATTGCTCGGGTGATTCGCGTATTTCCCTGTCGCCGTGATGACGCCAAGCCAAGCGAATGACGTCGGTATCAGTGGCATCGATGGCCGTCTGTCAGTCACGTCTGTGGTCAACCACCACCATAGCTGCTTGGAGGTGGAGCTTATACAAATTACCAGTGTTTGGAGTAACGATGTTAAAAATAATATGGAAACTAATTACATTTATGAAAATGTAATTTCATTGCTAATTCAATTACTCTTTGGAGAAAGTAACTATGACTAAATACTTTTAAAAAGTATTTTGCCCAACACCGCAAATTGCAACCTTAATTTGTTCTGACAATAAAAACTCTTCTTAAGCGTCTATGCATGTGTAAAAAAAATCTTAAATAAGATTGCGTGATGCTGTGATAGTGAACTTCACTTCATCAGATTGACTTTTTATGACATTTCAGGTTATATATTATTACAGAAATTCAATGATCATAGAAATTTTCAACCATAAAGGGAATCCAGTTCCTGTTTCCTGTTTTCTTTATGTCGTTTGCATGACCTGTGAAGTCACTGGTGTTTGGTCGTCGTAAAAGACATGACAGCGTTTTAACATAATATCGTCAATCAGTTTGATTGACCAGTGTGTCAAGCGTCTCAAGCTCACAGTGACCAGTAGGGGGCAGCAGCGCGTGCTGAGTGATGAACGAAGAAGACAAAACCCGGAAGAGAGGGGAGTTGCTGATCCGCAACACTTAACACAAATCCACTCTTATTTACACCTTGACAGCAAGTGTCGGTAAGTTACGTTTAAGGTATGTTGTGCTTTTACATTGTTGTCATATAAACACATTGTCTGTCATCCATTTTTACGTCAAACTTTAGTCTTAAATCAGTTTGTGGCAGGTGTTTTTGGTTTAGCGTTTCGACAAGCTTTGTTGGCTGACACCTCATTGTCACTTACGAGAAGTGGTTGAGATTTACAAAGTTTTTGATACAAAATAATAATGTATTAAAATAAAACACCAATGCCTCCCGGCGTTGATATGTGGTCACTGCAGCCAAGGGCGCTGCCAGGAAGTCTGTGCCACTTGAAAAAAAAAAAAAAACACATTGGGCACAGGGTAGCAATGTTACAAAATTTTGAAATTTTTTAAATTAAGTCTGTGATTAATTCTATATGATAAAGCATGACCTGAACTTTAATTTGATACCTCATTCATTTCTCTACCCCAAATATTAAAGAAGTTAAAGCAGATTTTATGCCCGAAAATAGTCCCTTTGGTCCCCATTGCTTTAACATTGAGTCAAGACAAAAGCTGTGATCGACCCATGCACCTGGGCAAGTACAACCCTACTACAAAATATATAGTAACTTAGACTGTGAAAATCTGTTTTAAAAGTCAACAGAGTCAACAGAGAAAATCAAGTGTCATATTTTTCATGTAGGCGTAGCACTGCAGTGCAGCAGCAAGCTGTGTTTTCATTTTCATCCCACACTAACCACAAGCAGTGGCGGAGCCAGACATTTTTCATTGGGGTGGCCAAGGTAAGACCATTACTCACATAGGGGTGGCAATAAGTTGATACCTGAATTGTCCATGTAGATGGCGAGTGGGGTGGCTGGAGAGTAACCAGGGGAGGCCACGGCCACCACTGGCGACCCCATAGCCCCGCCACTGTTTCTGGACCGTCTATTAGAGCAATTAATAGCTGAGAAGTGCGCCGGGAACATGTTTTCAATGCATAGTTTCTGGATTCTGCTCCCCATCATGGCGGCCAAACCCGCCCAGGACATAATACGGAAGAGGATGCTGATGGGCACTCCTGTTTTAACTCTAGACTCCTTGGTTTACATGCCCACTCCACTCATGCTGCTACAGAGAGCTTCCATTATTAACAGATTTATGTGCTGAATCACGCTTCAGAATTTAAGTCAAAGTCAACATCGTGAGAAAACTTGACTGGAGCCGACCAAAGTAATCATAAAAAACTTACCTACCGCTTGCAGTTCATGCAAGACGTGGTTTTACTGACAGCTCCTCTTCATGGAAAGTTGTGTGCTGCAGTGAAATGCGTCCAAGCAGAAACGGTGGTCAGGCTGAACTAATGTTCTGCACCACAGAGTCAATTTGTCAAAATTGTCCCCCAGCCATGGGGGTGGCCGGAGAGTGACCAGGGTCTGGCCACCTCGTAGCTCCGCCACTGACCACAAGACACAATGATGACAGGGATGTATAACATCCACCAACATCTACTCCATATTTGAGAAAATCAATGTTTTTTTAGCATGATTTTGTTATAATTAAGCGGCATAAAAAATGAATGGATGGATGGATGGGTGGATACCTAAATTATCCATATTTTATTTGCTTTTACAATCAAGGCATCCAATAGGACAACAATGCAAATGCGACATGTAGTAATTCCGGGCTAAAATAAATATATCTCACACAATCAGATTTTAATGAAATTTCGTCTGCAGATAGATATTAAGTGTGTTAAAATCCTATATACTTTTTATCTTGTCCTGAAGCTCAGATCCATGAGTTTGGAAGGCTTAAAGTTATACTTAACTTTCCAAGCACTCTTTTGACTTGATGTGGTCAAACACTCAATATAAATCCAATATGAAATTGAAGATGAAGAAGTAATCTACCTAACAAACATTTTTAAGGACGTCCCCACGGACTTTCCTAACAGAGCGCAAGCACGCTCAGTGTCAGATTTTTGCATCGCTAATATTACGGGTATTGTAACATTGCTACACAGGGGTCCTTGGAATTGTACTAACTTTTTCCCTCCACCTGTTGTGTCCACAAGCTGTCCATCCAACATGGATGATGTTTGGCAGAATGCCATGGACCATGCTGTTGCTGTGGCACGAAAAGCTGGCCAGGTGGGCCTCACGCTGCGCTTTGATTGGTTCTGCTGTGTTGGAGAAGATGCGCGACTGAATGACATTTGAAGAGTGGGTGGATGTCATTGACATACCTGTCGACCCTCCCGTCAAAACTCCCATATTTTGCCCTTCTCAGAGGCACTGTAGATGACAATGGTGCAGTGGGCAGTCGGGTCTTTTCCTAATCACCCCCCAAGAATTTATTTTATTTTCAAATGCAAATGTTAACAGGTATGGCCAGTGATTTGTGAGTGGATGTTATTGATGAGTGAATTGATGGGTGACTGAATGTCGTTTATGAATGAGTTCATATCAAGTTGAGTGGATAAATGTCATTTCAAAAAAGCCTCCTGTGAACAAGTGTTGCGAATTAGCACATGTGCTAAAACACTGAAACAATCAGGGGCGGACCTACCATTAGGCAAACACAGGCCTAGGGCCCCCAAACGTCTCATAAAAACTGATTATTGAGCTTCAATTTAAAGTACGTATTACTGTTTTAGTTTTAATTCATGTGCCAAAAACTTCATCAAAATGCGTAATCTTTCATAAGTGTTTCAACCGCTGCCCCTCCCTTCTCATGCTATGGATGCAATTCCCTGCATGTCAAGTAAACTTGTTGGCTTGAGTGAAGCGGAGAAGAGGCGAAGGCGAGTGGAAAACAGTTTTTTTAAGATCAAAACTACCGAAGGTGTCAACCTTTTTCACAGTCACAACAAACGCTAGTACAGCACTGTACTCGGTTGACACTGACAGTAGCAGTGCTGCGCTACTGTCAGTGTCACCCGAGGAGAATGCATAGAGATGAAGATGAGAGTGGCGCTTTTTATCACAAAGATGTGAGTATAAAGTGGTAAATTATGATAAATGTTCTAAACACGGCTATGTAACTAGCAACTTAAGCTGACAGATAACTTTTAACAGATTTCAAAAGCGGGAAAAAAAGTGGACTAAATTACAAACTCGCATTTTGTAAAAATGTAAAAAAAAAAAAAACACGATGTGGAGGGCCCCAATGACTACGATTACCTTGGGCCCCCAAATGACTAAATATGCCCCTGCAAACAATGCATCTGGTTTATCCAATGTAATGGTGATGTCCACATCAAATTAACAATAAAATTTAAAAAAGATGAATTGATAAGTGAGTGGATATGATTGATGAGTGAATTGATCATTGAATAAATGTAATCAATCAGGTGGTGCGTGAAGCCCTACACAACACGCAGAAGGATGCAGTGATGGTGAAAAGTTCGTCAGTTGATTTAGTGACACAGACTGACCAGAAGGTGGAGCAACTCATTATCCAATCAGTGAAGGAGAAATTCCCAACACACTGGTATGAAGGTTAAACTGTAAAAGTGATCATTGCTGTCATGTATGATGTTTAATGTCTATGTTCTGTCAGCTTCATTGGGGAGGAGTCTGTTGCCGCAGGAGAAGTTTGTGTCCTGACTGACCGTCCCACCTGGATCATTGACCCTATTGATGGCACCACCAACTTTGTTCACACGTGAACTAAAACTGTGCAGCACAAGATCTTTTCACAACTCTCACTCATAAACTTCATGCTGTCTGTCGTCTCCTCTGCAGCTATCCTTTTGTTGCCGTTTCCATTGGATTCTCCGTCAACAAACAGGTCTGTTTGATCATAACTCACGCTGCTGTATGTACTGTCGAAGCATGAGCAGGTGCCTTAAAGAAACAACTAGATCAAGGGTTGCCAACCAAAGAACATGTCAGTCTTTGGTACTTTGCCGGTAGATACCAAAAGTATTAGGAAAAATAAATGCATTGTCACATTAGTGCCCTCGCCTCACGGAGAGTGACCAACAGGCCGCTCTCCAGGCATGTACCCCGCTTGCCCAAGCCCTTTGCCCAGTGCCCGAAATCCTGAGGTGGCAGTGCAGGCCACACCGGCTTGCCTCGCAAGCAGCAAGCGTGATGCGTGATGTGCATCTCCAAAAAAATGCAGCGATGTGGATTGTTAAGGCTGACTCTTGTAACACATCAACCAGCTCCAGCCGCAACATTTCCCCATCCCATCAACCACCATTACTCACAGGCGACGGGAAGCCACCAAGCCAAATAGAGTTGTAGTTTGCTCACACAGCTGATCGTGCCTAACCCCAATGAAGAGCCACAAAAGCAGGGATGTCAAAATGTGTGGCCCATTTGAGGCATACTGCAGAAACAAAATTTTAAACAACAAAAAAAAAAACAATCTGTAAAACCAGACCAAAATGCATGATGAGAAGATAAAATATCAGAAAATACTAAGAAAAAAATGTGTGTGTGTAAAAATATCAGTTTGTGTCTTTTAGGTAGAGTTTGGCGTGGTGTACAGTTGTCTTCAAGATCAAATGTACACTGCACGCCGAGGGAGGGGCGCCTTCTGCAACGGAGAACCTCTCCAAGTTTCTCATCAGCGAGGTCTTCCACCCATCCATCTCTCACATGACCTGCTGTATTTAAATAAACAGAGTTCTGAGCAGGAAGACAGATGTCATTTGGCTTCCTCTCAGACATCCACCAGGCAATCATCGCTGTCGAGTTTGGGTCCAACAGAGAAGCACAAACAGTGGACAAGATCTTCTCCAGCCTCAAGAAAATTGTCAGCATCCCCGTCCACGGGTACTAGAACCACACACATCGGCAAGTAGAACCTCCTCTGGTCTTCCCGAATCACCAAAACCGTAAAAGTGTGCATGTTTGATTCCAGGGTGCGTGGTGCAGGAAGTGCAGCCATCAACATGTGCCTGGTGGCATCCGGCTGCGTGGAGGCTTACTATGAGATCGGCATTCATGTGTGGGACGTGGCCGCAAGCTCGCTCATTGTCTCGGAGGCCGGCGGCATCCTGATGGATGTGGAGGGTGAGAGACTGGCTCACTGGTCCACACGACACTTCTTTGTAGTGCATCACCCTGCTCACACGTTTTCTTCAGGAGGCCCATTCGACTTGATGTCCCGCCGAGTTTTGGCCGCCAACAACCAAAGCATCGCCGAGCGACTTGTCAAAGAAATCGATTCCTTCTGTCCACTCAGAGACGACGCGCCGCTTGCACAGTGAAGACTTAAGATCACATGACCAATGTCACCTGTCATGAGTTCAGCAAACCACAGAGAAGCATCCCAAAATATTCACTAGGAGACTTCTAATGAACATCAAGTAAGACTTTGTTCCTTCCTGTATACGTGTACCTTTTACATTAAAAGCCCGTTGACTTCAACTGATTTTGACGAGACCTTTCCGCCCAGAGATAAACAATGTGTGTAAAAAGTTGTCAGGAAACTCATTCCTCATATTGTGGCGAGGGGCTTTTACTAAACCGCAGATACAGTGGTATGAAAAAGTATCTGAACCTTTTGGAATTTCTCACATTTCTGCATAAAATCACCATCAAATGTGATCTGATCTTTGTCAAAATCACAGATGAAAAGTGTCTGCTTTAACTAAAACCACCCAAACATTTATAGGTTTTCATATTTTAATGAAGACAGCATGCAAACGATGACAGAAGGGGGAGGAATAAGTAACTGAGCTATCACATTTAATATTTTGTGGACCCCCTTTGGCAGCAATAACTTCAACCAGACGCTTCCTGCAGCTGCAGATCAGTCTGGCACATCAATCAGGACTAATCTTGGCTCATTCTTCTCTACAAAACTGCTGTAGTTCAGTCAGATTCCTGGGATGTCTGGCATGAATCGCTGTCTTGAGGTCATGCCACAGCATCTCAATGGGGTTCAAGTCTGGACTTTGACTTGGCCACTCCAGAACGTGTATTTTGTTCTTCTGAAACCATTCTGAAGTTGAGTTACTTCTGTGTTTTGCATCATTGTCTTGTTGCAGCATCCATCCTCTTTTTAGCTTCAACTGTCTGACAGATGGCCTCAGGTTTTCCTGCAAAACATCCTGAAACTTTTGAATTCATTTTTCCATTGATTGCAAGTTGTCCAGGCCCTGAGGCAGCAAAACAGCCCCAAACCATAATGCACCCTCCACCATGCTTCACGGTGGGGATGAGGTGTTGATGTTGGTGAGCTGTTTCATTTTTCTTCCACACATGACGTTGTGTGTTCCTCCCCAACAATTCAACTTTGGTTTCATCAGTCCACAAAATATTTTGCCAAAACTTCTGTGGAGTGTCCAAGTGCCTTTTTGCGAACATTAAACGAGCAACAATGTTTTTTGTTTTTTTTTTTAGGCAGCAGTGGCGTCCTCCGTGGAGTCCTCCCATGAACACCATTCTTGGCCATTGTTTTACATATAGTTGATGTGTGCACAGAGATATTGGACTGTGCCAGTGATTTCTGTAAGTCTTTAGCAGACACTCTAGGATTCTTTTTTTTACCTCTGAGTATTCTGTGCTGAACTCTTGGCATCATCTTTGGTGGACAGCCACTCCTTGGGAGAGAAGCAACAGTGCCAAACGCTCTCCATTTGTAGACAACTTCTCTGACTGTTGATTGATGAACAGCCAGACTTTTGGAGATGGTTTTGTATCCTTTCCCAGCTTTATACAAATCAACAATTCTTGATTGCAGGTCTTCAGACAGCTCTTTTGAGCGAGCCATGGTGCATATTAGACAATGGTTCTCATCAAGACAATTCTTACCAGGTGTGTGTTTTATAGTGGGCAGGGCAGCTTTAAACCACTCATCAGTGATTGGGCACACATTGGGCACATACCTGACTCCCCCCCTTCTGTCGTCGTTTGCATGCTACTATCCTCATTAAAATATGAAAACCTATGAATGTTTGGGTGGTTTTAGTTAAAGCAGACAGTTTTTCATCTGTGTGATTTTGACAAAGATCAGATCACATTTGGTGATTTTATGTAGAAATGTGAGAAATTCCAAAAGGTTCAGATACTTTTTCATACCACTGTAGTATCAGGTGTGGAGTAAGGGAAAATAATTGAATTGTACAAATCAAAGTTTTACTATAAAACATAATACAAATAATAATTAAAATGAATTCCGGACAGTACTCCCTGTGGCAGAATTAAACCCCTCTAAAGTTCTGAATCAGTTTCTTATTTGGGTTCATGTTGACATGTTTAGCAGCTTCTAAATTATGGGTGTGCGTCTTACCCATGAAACATATTGGAGGACTGAAGGAGTCACACTGGAAGAGTGCCGTTGAAGTATTGGCGGCCACCTTGTGACACCACTTGGTACTTTTCCCGAGGGCACCTGGCGAAGCCACTATTTGAGGAAGTACAGTAGTTAACAATTGAGAGCTAAACAGTTTGATCTGTTAGTCAACTTTTCTTGGAATAATGAGTAAGCTCTAGTAAGGAAAGAGAGCGGGGTAAGTTTCCTGATGCTTTATTCAACTCAACAACCCAATCTGTCAAAGTTTGAACATAATGAACTAACTCAAACTCCCATGAGCCCCCACACAGATGGGCGTAGCCCTCCACTCCTTGCCCTCAGTCAGCGCTCGTGGTTGGTGGATGAACACACTAAATCGGACACCCTGATTGGCCGCTGCCCTTACAAAGCGGCTGTTTGCCGTCATGGTGACCGCTTGCAGTGAGTCACCGGTGCCAAAAATCAAGAGGGAGCGGCGGTTGACCTTGGCACTCGGTGTGAGGCCCAGTGCCCGCTCTGAAGGGCTGTCGTCCACCAGGTGGAGGCGGGCCAGCAGCTGACGAGCACGCTCCTTCTCGCCGGGCCCGCCCAGTGTGTCTAGGATGAGCTGGAAGTCCTGAACAGCGGCACGGCAAGCGTACAACTCCTTCCCTGCCATAAAGGCATTGAGGTGTGGCAAAACCTGCTGGCGGCGCTCCTGAGCCGCCTGCTCGGTCAGAACGTGCTCCCTGAAGGTAAAGTGACATCGGCCATGACTCAACGACGAAACATAAGCAATGAGCGTGGTTATGTCCAGGTTGATGCGGGGACACTCCTCGATGTGGACCTGCGTGGGGAATGCCAGGCTGGCCACCACGGTGTCACGGTCCACTCTGGTGAGCTCGGACTCATCCTCTCCCTCCTCACTGTGCTGCTCGTCGTCGTCCTCACCCCCGCACTCGTCCTCTGTCAGCACTGTGTTTACGGCTACAATGTCCCCGCGGACAGACACGCCCATCTCCTTTAGGCGTTCTGCCATGGGGCTGGACACGCCGTTGTAAAAGGCAAAGACGACATGGGGGTGAAGGTACTGGACGGGCTGTTGCTGGCTCGCCTCCACAAAGTTCTCCGCCTGCCGGATGATGCTCTTGATGCCGTACTGGCCCCGCCCCTGCCAGATGTTGTGTAAGGCCTCTGCTTTTCTGCCCACCGCCTTGACCCAGGTGTGTCCGCCATTGGCCACCACGTCCACCACCAGTATCTGCTTGCGGCCAGCGGCGTCCTGGTAGGAGAAGACGTGCAACACAGCGACTACGTCCTCCAGGCTCTCTGCAGACTCCACGATGGCGGTCAGGTGGGTCAGGTTGGTGCTGTGCAAGTGTGACTCTTTGATGAGCAGCTCACCACTTTCCACTCGCCTCAGGAAACGCAGCTCAGCTCGCAGTTTGCTGCATAATTTTCCTCGACCTTCCACGGTGGGACTGAGCTGCTCGGCCCTCTGACACAAGGCTTTGGCCACGCCAATCCTGTCCTGCAGCATGTCCTTCAGCGACATGGTGGGTGCATCCTACCTGAGGAGTACGGGAAGACCATATGGTGACACCAGCCGTCTATTTTCGTGTATAACCCTCAAACTGGCCTTATTCTATCAAGTGTGCACGTGATGCAGCCACCATTCAATCAATCAAGAAGTAATGACTTTCGTGAGTGTGACAGTTTGCTTTCCGAAGCAGAAACAGGATTATTTAAAACGTATTATTTAGAACGATTACTTTAAACGTAAACAAACGAGAGTCAAGAGTGAACATCGGCAGTTAACGAATTTAGCTATTTTACATTATTCGTGCGGACTCCATTGTAATCCGTGGATGAATTACTTGCTTACTGGGTTCCTAGAGCCTAGCCGTTACTAATAATACACAAAAATACACGAAAAAGTTGAACAAATCAACATGACGCAAACTTACTGTATCAGTGACGTGTAAGGTTTGCCTCAGCTACTGCTAACTTCTTCCTTTTTCACAAAATACACGAAAAAGTTGAACAAATCGACGTGACGCAAACTTACTGTACAGTGACGTGTAAGGTTTTAATCAGCTAATGCTAACTGCTTCCTTTTTCCGCCTCCCGACAGGAACTGCAACAAACACACTTCCGGTAAAGCTTACAAATATTCATTTAGTTTTTTTTTTAATTAGGAAACTTTTTTTTTTAAACATTTTTCTGATTGACTTTACTTTGTTTTTATGTCGCAAACAGTAGTGAAACATGCTGCATTGTGGCTTTAACAGTCGTGAAAATGCTGCGTGTTGCACGTCCATTTGTAGCATAACAATATGGACACCAGAAGGCAGAGTAATGCTATTCAATTATTAACATCTCCATCCATTTCCTATACCGCATATACTCATTAGGGTCGCGGGGATTATTCACATCTCGACAAATGTTTGAAGCTGTCAAACGTGTCATGACGGATCAGTGACATTTGAAGCTGCAGATGTCATCAATCATGTGGTATGCGCTTCCAAAAGACTGCAGTAACATATCCAACGATTTGAGAATAAATATCTTTATTAGTTGAAATGAAGAGATTTACTTGAAATGAAGAGACTGACATGCTGAAAAGATAAGGCACATAAAGCAATGAGGTCAGAGTCATGTGACAGGCAACAACACAATCTTCCAAACAGAAGCTACTTGATGAAAGGGCAGTCGCACGTCACAGTGGGGGGGCGCAGTTTGGCTTCATCAACTCTTAGCTTGTTTCCTTTTCTGGACAAGTTCTGCCAACATCTTGTAACGAACAATGCAGTCCTCCTGAATGCAACACAGAAGCTCATTATGTCATCCTGCAGGCATTGCTTGTATCCGTCTACTATCACTAGTTTGATATGTCACACCATGATGACATTTATCTACAACTTGTCATCACATCAAGACGTTTGGAGAACAGTCTTTTTAATCTGCCAGTTTTATACAAAACCTGTAGCTCACCTTACTTTTCCCTGGGACCACTTTGGCGATACGGTCCCAGCGCTCTGCAGTTCCTCTGGGGAACTGTTGCAGGGCGAGTTCCAGCAGCTTCTGCTGGTTCTGAGTCCACACCATCATGTCCGCTTTGTTCTCCTGGGGCTCTGCCTCCTCCTCATCCACCTCCTCAGGGTGGAAGTCTTTCTGTCGCCGAGCCCTGACCCGGACCTCCACTCCATCTGCTGCTACCAGGGTCTTCTTGTTTCTCCTCTTGGCTGCTGGAAGCAATTCCTCCTGATGCTCCTTGCTGTCCACACCCACACTTTGTGTCATTACACAGTCAGAAACAGGAATTGACCTTATCGGAAGAGTGGGCCCCTTCAACTCCGACAGCTTTACCAGACCTGCACCATCAGATAGAGACAATACCTGAAAGCAACACCTCCAGAAGGCAGAAAGGAGAACAAAAGGAGAATTCAGGTGCGTTTACCTGTGCTGACGTTGTCTTTGACCTGTTTGACTTTGGCGGTCACCTGGTAAAGGAAACATGTTGACTTCAATTGTTGACCAGGTTTCTTGTACTTGTGGTTCTACACCATTTTCGTCCAGAACTAAGGCTGTCAAAGTTAACACAGAAGTTTCCTTTAACGGCACTATTTTTTTTTTAATGTGCGAATAACATACACACGTCCTGTTTGAGCCTTGGCCCACACCGTAGTTTAAAAAAACACCACAAGCGGGAACAAATACTGAGGAGAAATGGACAAAGAAAACTATTTCAATGGTAAATTTAACTTCAAGGCCCTGGCAGATGGCTCTCTTAACAAGACCAAAGTTATTTGTATCTACTGTCTTTCTGAGCTGAGTTGTCACGAAGTATGTACCGTTAACTACCACAGAGAAGTGAGAAGGTGGAGCACTGACGGTATTTTTAATCATCATTTATATCATCATTTATACATACAAGTGTCCCAACTAACGAGTGTTATTTTTATCCGTCTCTAGGATTATTTTTTTGCTTTGAACCGCAAGCTAAAATTTGGGTTATGAGCTGCTAGTTACCGGCAGGCTGAGGACAGCTATTTGGGGGCTTCTCTCAATGTGACCGTGGCTGAAAACGGATGTAAATAAAATTGCTGTATTTATGCATTCCCACATAGTAGCAGCATTTGGGACCAAATATGAGGCAAAAGAAAAAGAAGAAAAATACAGTATAGTACAATATCAGTAGAGTGTGGGATAAAGTTAGGTGTGTTCAAGGACTGTTGAACAAAGTGGGACAAGTCTCCTCTCGCATTAAAAATGGTAAAACAAAATTTATATCCCATTACATAAAATGTTATGTAGTTATTTACAGATTATTGTATTTCTTTAAGTGTTTTTTTTTTTATCATTGCGCCTGAACGTTCCATGCGGCCAGGTAGTTGGGGACATGATGTGCTTTTTTTTTACACACTTGAAAATACTGTAACAATGCCACTTTTATAGAATTGGCTTCTTTATTTTAATAATGTAAGAATAATGTGTACATCAACAAATGGAACTGTTGAATCGTATAGTTTGTACACTGTATCGAATCGTATCAAATCGTTCTGTTTTTAGAATATACTGTATCGTTTTTTTAAATCGTATCTTAACCCATGTATCGAGATGTGTATCGAATCGTTTACCACAGAGATTTACATCCCTACTTATAGATAAAAACTTCTATTCACGATTAATTATGAGTTAACTATGGACAAAATGCAATTAATCGCGATTAAATATTTTAATCGATTGACAGCCCTATCCAGAACACAAGCAAGTAATGTCGTCTTGATGCAGCTTTAAAACAGCTTACCTCAGACACAGATCTTCCCATTTCATGCGCAATTTTCTCCCAGCGACCCGGTGTTCCTCCTGGAAATTTGCCCATCAATCTGCTGAGGAGGCTGACGTCTTCCTCGCTCCACTCTGGAGACTAAGAACAACGGATGACACCTTATTTTAGCCATCAGCTTGAATGTGAATAAAAAAAAAAAAAGGGTAATAGTCAAATCTGGATTTTTATTTTGGTGCTACCTTCTTCCTGGCAGGCCTCTGATCCTGCAACCATTCATCCAACTGGTCTTCTACTTCCTCAATGGATCCCGTCTGCTGATAACTTTGGGAGTTCAGCTCATCCGGTGATGGAACATAAACAGGAAAGTCCATCTTTGGTTTCTTACACTTTGGCTTCTTCTCTCCTGGAAGTATAAAAACAGGAAGTGAAAGGTCACGTGAGTTTAAACAAGGAAGGAATAATAAAAAAAGCATTTACTGGTCATAACTTCCAGTTGAGCTTCTTCTTCTTCTTCTTCTTCCCGCTGCTGCTGCTTCATCTGCTGGTAATCTTTGTAGTACTGTTGGACCTCCTGAACATACAAACAAGTACAAACATACAAACCAGAACCTTCCAAACACATCACCTCAATGCCACGACCGGGACCACATAGACCAGAAGTGTACCTGCAGGGTTTGTGGTGCATGTTTGATTGACAGGTAAATCCACATGCTGACTTTCAGAGGAAGAATGTCCTGCCAGTGGGGACGCTCCTGAGCCCTGCAAAGACCAAGTGCAATAAGACAAGACCTCCATAAACTGTAGAAGTGATGTCACACAAGTACCTGTCGGGACGGTCTGGTGC
Source organism: Dunckerocampus dactyliophorus (assembly GCF_027744805.1). NCBI lineage: Eukaryota > Metazoa > Chordata > Actinopteri > Syngnathiformes > Syngnathidae > Dunckerocampus > Dunckerocampus dactyliophorus. Next base: position 18,850,842 of record NC_072820.1, on the reverse strand, counting down.
AATCCACTTGAGTTCCTCTGCTGGTTTGGAGTTGATCTTCTTTTTCTTTTCCTTCTTCTTTTTACTCAACAGCTCATCCTGCAAACATGAGGTCACACAACCAATTTCCTGATTGTGCGATCGGTGCTGATTGGCCGACTTACCAGCTGTTTTTCCAGGTAAATTGACCAAATGACGGCATAGTGTCCCACAGTGAGGATGAGAAACAGGAGGAAGGCCAACTCACTGTTACCCATCTTCCTCACACGTCTGTAGTAGAAGACGGGCTGCCGCCAATCAGGAAGTCCATTCAAAAGGATGTCATCATACCTGCACAGCAGCAGGAGAGGTCAGGCTTCATGGCAATATGTGTGTGTGTGTGTGTGTGTGTACGCACTGCGACTGGCCTCCCGCTCACCTGCGTCGTCGCTCTTCGTCTTTCAGGACTTCATAAATGGCCACCAGCTTCAAAGTGAACACAAATGTCATTTTCAAATGGTTTCAGATTGTGTGATGTCATATCTTCACCTGACGAAATTGGCTTTCTGCATTTGCATCTTTGTTCTTGTCGGGATGCAAAATGAGAGTCAACCGACGATACGCTTTCTTGATTTCTGCTGCTGACGCGTCCTGAACACACACAGTGTGTACATTCATTATGTACATAGTATTTATAGTAGTATTCTTATGTGTGTGTGTTTTAAAAATGGTCAATGAAAATTTTAAAAAGTAGCGCAGCTGTTAGCGTGATCTAGCTGTTAAGTTTCCATCAGAACTAGGCGCCACTGATTTGTTACCATGGAGACAAGTGGTACGAACCTGCTCCACCATCAGAAAGTGATAGAAGGTCTGCGGGATCTCCTCTACTAGGTCGAGAAGCTCCAAATCCGCGTCCCAAGCGGACAAAGGAGGACAGGCAGACAGCAGCAGAAGCACGGAGACCAAACCAAAGCCACTCGAGGACACCCAGGCCGTCATCGTGTGCCGAACAGCCAGCTCAGCGGGCCAGAGCACGGAAATTCTCCGCCGGTCACATCCGGGTCAAACGCACTATCAGAATAAAAGCTTTTTGTTGTGCTTTCGTAAGATTGGAAAAAAGATACTTTCGCGCGCGTGTGTGACGCTGTGGAGATGTGATTTGAAAAGAAAGATTAGTCGAGGGTGAGTTGAATCAACAATTTACTCTCCCTTCAGCAAGGCAACAACACATTAGCCACAGCTAAATCGCTACAACCACAGTACACCACCTTTGCCAACTTTTCAGTAAGAAAGGTAGCTATTGGCTGTTCTAGAAGACGCTATATGACGCAATCATATATTTGCATCTCATTTGCATATGACGTAAAGTGCTGTCGGAAAAAAGCATAATCTCGTAGGAGGGACAAAAAAGTGAGTAAAAACACATTCATTACGTTTAGAATTACAAATAAACTTGATTCTTGGTTTGTGAATTGAAAATTGCTCATTTCATAAAAATAAAATAATTTTATCTCGGCCAGCGCCTCTCAAAGTGCTTCCATCACACACAAATATGTCGTCAAGGGGGGTTGGAATGTCGCCAGATCTAGCAAAAATTGCCAAGTTGGCAACACTGCAGTACACACATAACCCCAGAATTACTAACAGTGGCGTGCAGGGAATGTCTATAGCTGGCACAGAGGTAATTATTAGCCAACTCTTTCTAAAAAAATGCTGGCCATGTTCCCGTTGCTCTCCATGTAATCAATTATTTTTCCAAGGCCTCGGGCCTGTGCCTTAACTTTCATAAATGTGAGCTATTAGCTGTTAAAAACAGCAATGTAAATTCCATTTGTAATATTCCTGTCAAAGAAGTCACCTACTTAGTTCTCTTAATCGCCATCCAACCATTTTCCTCCACTTATCCAGGTCCGGGTCACAGGGGCAGCAGTCTCAGTAGGAAAGTCCAGACTTTCCGGTTCCCGGCCACCTCTTCCACTTCCACCGGGAGGACACCAAGGCATTCCCAAGCTAGCTGTGAGACGTAATCCCTCCAATGTGTCCTATTTCTGCCCCGGGGCCTTCTCCCAGCCGGGCATCCAGACTAGATGTCCGAGCCACCTCAACTGGCTCCTCTCGATGTGAAGGAGCAGAGGCTCTACTATGAGCCCCTCCCGGATGACCAAGCTCCTCACCCCATCTCTTAGGGTGAGTCCAGCCACCCAATGGAACAAACTCATTTGAGCCGTTTGTATCCGCGATCTCGTTTTTTCTGTCACGACTCAAAGCTCATGACCATAGGTGAGGGTGGGAACATACTGTAGATCGATCGGTAAATTGAGAGCTACGCCTTCTGTCTCAGCTCTCTCTTCACGACGGTCCAGTAAAGGGACTGCATTACTGCGCCGATCCGCTTGTCGACCACCCGTGCCAACCTTACCTCACTCGTGAAGAAGACCCCAAGATACTCCTCCACCTGGGGCAGGACCCCATTCCCAACCCGGAGGGTGCAATCCACCGTTTTCTGACTGAGAACCATGGCCTCAGATTTGTAGGTTCTGAATCTTATCAGTTTCACACTCAGCTGCAAACCACCCCAGTAAACGCTGGAGGTCACAGCCCGATGAGGCCCGTTAGGACCACATCATCTGCGAATAGCAGACACAAGATCCTGTTTATAATAAGCCTTATCTGTTTATTATAAGATTATTTAAAAAAAGAATGTCTTAACTAAATTGTGGGTCACCACAACGTCATCGATACATTCGCAATAAAACACTCAACTCCGTCGTATACGAAAGTCAATGTTTATTTTCACAAACATTTTACAGAGTAGACACACATTAGGTGCTTCTGGTTGTGTGTGCCACGTGTTTATGTTGCGTTGTCGTGTGTCGTGTCTGCAGCGCCTCCCAGGGGTCCTCCAACATTGACGCATTAAAATATTTCTCTACAGCGTCATTTGACTGAAAACAACAAACAACTGTATCACACAATGTATTTTTATGTCAATTTGTATCAAATTAATTAGGATGAGGTTCAGGTGGGAAGTTACAAAGAGGTGGACAACACTGAATGAAGCAATCAAGACATCATGAAAAAGAACCCCCGACTGCTTGATAACAAACGAAACTTTTTTCACTTTCGGTTTACTATCCTAAAACAACCACATTACTTATTTTGAGAAACACACAAGCATTTTAAACGTTTTTTAAATTTCATGAACCAAAACCAATAATTGAATACAGTATATACAAAAAACAAGGCGTTGTTTACCTGCACCGTGGGACTGAAGCCCCGAGGCCGCCTGAAAGTATCCCCCCAGCGTCGGTGCTCCCCAGCCGGAGAAACTCCGAAGAAGCTTCCTCTGCCAATGGGCCCTGTTGGGGAACAGCCCCAATGTCCACGATTCGAAGCGGGGGAATAAGCCGGAGAATCCGGTGAGAACCCCCGGGGAGAAGCCTTGCGATGTACGGAGCCTCCGTGGGGGATTCGAGGCCAGCTGGAGGACGGTGAGGGGAACCGCTCGTTCCAGTTTCTGCTTGGGGTTCGATCCATGTATGCAGTTCGGACGCACAAGAGAGAGACACGTATTTCACGAAAGTGTCTTTGTTTTTGTAGGAAATTTATTTTACGGAGGACGACCAAGTGGAAAAATTACAAAAAACAACAACGAGAACCAACCAGAAGTGGAAAGAGTTCTGCTCTCTAACCTGCAGCGCCGCCTAGCGGCACTCCTGTACTTCTTCTTCGGTTTTATGGCGGCTGGTATCCTTCACTTTGGTGCATTACCGCCCCCTACCGTATCTACTACCAAAGACACTGGGGGTACACTGCGAAAGTGGCTCAACAAAACCAGGCTTTGTGCTCAAGATGCAGCTCAACAAAACCTAAGTTCCCCAAACAAAGTTTAATGGTAGTTCAACGGTGCTTATCAACTTACCTTGTCAAGTCTGGTTCTCCGCTTTGTTCTCAGTGCACATTCACATACAAGGGTGCATTTGACGTCATATTATGATACTTCTGCGCAAAAATGAAGCGATCCCAGACGGTGTATTTTACACATGATGAGTAAGTAATTATTATGTAGCATTATGAGGAGTTAAAAAATTATTACTGCCAAAAGCAACACTGTTGCCGCCAATAGAACGCGGGAGGACTGCTGGCCGAATAAAGCTGAGCGTGTAAATGCTCAAGTTAACCCTGATTATTATACCAACTATACGTTACTAGTCTGTTCATTTATCACAGCAATCAACCTTGACACACTTATACATTTAAAAAATAAATACCTTGGATCAACATCTGCGTTTTTTCATCTTAGAAATATGACTATATTGTTATATTTTGAGATAAATGCTGTATCTTGTTCATCTTATATTATTTTTATTTATCTTATATTATTTTTATTTTATTATATTTTATTCATATTGCATTGCAATTTATTTAAGAGTATTTGTCTTTTTCTTCTGCAATTGAGGTACTGTAACCAAGCAATTTTCCGCTGTGGAACAATGAAGTCTAAGTATCTAAGTCTAAGTATCTAAGTCTAAGTATCTCTTTGTGATCACGAGGTGGCAGTGTTGACGTGTTATAATGAAGTGTTTTCTTCCAGTTGATTGATGCCTCAGAGTGCTTATTCCTCCAGCAAATATTGTAATATAGGAAGACTAACAGGGTAAATATTTCATATTGCATTTTATTCCTGATGGCCCAAAAAGTGAGCAAATGTAGTATATTCTCTACGCTGAAAATTCAGGGAATGCTAGCGAATCAGTGTGATCTCAAAGTAGCCACTTCTGTTGTAGTGCTGCTCAAATTATTCTTGCTCCCAGGTCCACCGGGTTCTCAATAAATGGTGATGCCTCCTCCGAATGAGTTACACAGTGAAACAGCAGTGCTTTCACAGCCGATTTTTAGCTGAAAGTTTGGACATAACCTGGTCGGGACCGTCTTGAGCACAAAGCCAGGGTTGGTTGAGCCACTTTTGCAGAAGACCCCGATTCTGTTCCTCGTGAAGACCACATAGAAAAATATGAAGATAGCAGTTTTCATTGGGAAAAACTGTCAACTTTGGATAGTGTAGACTTAGAGCCAACCAGAAAGACTTCTGTTTTTTCACAATTGAGTTTAAGGAAATTTGAGGTGAGCCAGGATTTGATTTCAGTTTAGCAGGTGGTGAGGGAGAAAAGAGGGAGGATGGAATTTGGTTTGCTAGAGAGGTAGAGCGGGGTATTTGCGAAAGGTATTGCCGAGAGGGAGAAAGTTGATGATAAAAAGGAGGGGTCCGAGGACAGAGCCTTGAGGCACGCCTGTAGTAATAGGGGAGGACTGGGATCTGTGGGACTTGAGCTAGCTGAACTGAGTGTTGGTGTTTGTTATGGACTAACTGTGGTTGGCAAGAAGTCTATATTTGGCATCTTCACCGCCAACATTCTCTGAGACGAGCCACAAAGAATTTCTGCATAAACTGTCAGAAACTGTCTCAGGGAAGCTCATCTCCATGCTCGTCATGCTCATTCTCATCTTGACCTGACTGTAGTTTGTTGTCAGAACCGACTTGAGTGGGCAAATGCTTACATTTGATGGCATCTGGCATTTTGGAGAGGTATTCTCTTCACGAATGAATCCCAGTTTTCACTCTATAGGGCAGATGTCAGACAGTGTGTATGGCGTCAGAGGGGTGAGCAGTTTTCTGATGTCAACATTGTGGCTGGAGTGGCCTATGGTGGTGGCGGGGTTATGGTATGGGTAGGCGTATGTTAGGGACATCGAACACAAGTGCATTTTATTGATGGCATTTTGAATGCACAGAGATACAATGTAATGATGTGAGATCGATACTGAAATATTGATACCACCGAAACCAGGACTTTTTGCTTGGAATCTTTTTGTATATCATTAATAGGAACGGAGTGGAAAATAGGGCCGCACGGTAGTCTAGTGGTTAGCAGGTTGGCCAATACAGGAACAGCCTGGAGATCGATTCTCCCCTGGGCATTTCTGTGTGGAGTTTGCATGTTCTCCCCGTGTGCGCGTGTTTTTTTTGTCCGGGCACTCCGGCTTCTTCCCACAGGTGAGGTTAATTGGCGACTCTAAATTGTCCATAGGTATGACTGTAAGTGTGAATGGTTGTTTGTCTATATGTGCCCTGCAATTGGCTGGCGACCAGTCCAGGGTGTACCCCGCCTGTCACCCGAAGTCAGCTGGGATAGGCTGCAGCATGCCCCCGCGACCCTAATGAGGATGAAGCGGTATAGAAAATGTTCTAAATAATACAGTATGTGGTCGGTGGGAACTACTTTTTCTACTGCTTGGGTAAGTGCGTAAAGCATAAGCGAAGCGGCACACTGCTCTTTCACTCTGTCTGTTGAGACAATGGCTGATCGTAAAGTAGTTTTCATCGATAGTGGTTTTTAATAACTTATTTTAATGGTTTTATTATTTAATTATTATTTGATTTGAAATACACCATTTTTTTTATTTTACCAGATACATAAGGTGTATTTGCCAGACATGGGAGCAAGTCACTGTTTTCCAAGTCTCAAGTAAGTCTTTAATATCAAGTCTCGAGTCAAGTCTCAAGTAAAGACGTGCAAAATTTCAAGTCAAGACAAGACAGGTGTCCTTACAGGTCATAAGCACTGTTTAGTATCTCCCAAATCAAATGCCGTTTTAACAATGTAACAATCCGTTCATCATCCGCTGCCATGCTCGCCACTCCTCGTTTTAAGCTGACTACTTTCGGTGGTCAGGCTTTCAGCTGCTCAGCACCCAGACTCTGGAACGCTCTTCCACTACACATCCGTCTACTGGACATAAAACTCACCTGTTCAAAACTGCTTACTCCTCTTGACCTTGGATTTTTAGTATTGAGTGTATGACAGTTCCCCCTTTGTATGATTATTTTTATTTTGTATGTTTTATTGTGATGATTTTATTGCATGTAAGGTGACCTTGGGTGTTTTGAATGGTGCCTTATCAATATTATCACATTTGACAAATGCAATTAAAGCATTTTGATTTTTATTATTATTTTTTAAATAAACTAAGAGCAGTGTGACAAGACTTGGTCACAGAAAGAGAGTGCTGACAAAGCATTCAGGATTTATGTAATCCACACATTTGTTTCTTCTTTAAACCTGATTGGACGATAATAGTGGATGCATTCAATTAGGCAGATTCCAAGGGAAAATAGGTTGTCTTGCTGGAAATGACATAATAATGATCATGTTAGTTGAATGCTTTGAATTGGGACACATTTTACTCAACAAACTCACTGAAAAGCTCAAGTATTTGTAAGTCATCAGACTAAAGTGCGAGTCTCGTCCTGAGTCTTTGATGTCCAAGTCCAAGTCGAATTGTAATTGTAAGTCGTGTGCAAAGTCATCAAAACTGTGATAATGTCTGACTCGAGTCCAAGTCGTGTGAATCGAGTCCACACCTCTGGTGTTTGCACAAAGTACACAATACTTTTTACAAAACAAGTGCCGGAAGCATCCACTCTTATCAATGGGAGCGATGCCGTCTCCCAGTATACCTTGCGGAACCTTATTGTAAATATGCCTGTGAATGTTCTCATTCATCCAGGTCATTGTATTCTCAGGGCATTCAATCGATCACAACGGGACTGTTCAGGTTGTCTTTGAAGACATTATGCCTCTCATCTGAGCAGACTTCATCAGCTCATGCTCAAATACTAGGTGGGACACACGCTAGTCTGACTAGATATGACAGCTTTAGTCTAGTTCATGCTCAAAGACAAGGTGGGACACACTAATCAGACTAGATAGGGCAACTCTAATCTGAGAGCAAGATCTAATGTATTTATTTTCTAAAGGAGGAGGCAGGTCCCGACAGGAATGGTTGGCTCTTTAGTGGTGTCAAATGACGATCGTTAGGATACAATAGAGTGGGGCCTCTGCCCGCCAACGATGGTCATTTGTGTGCCATCACCTTTGTTAGAATCCCATTCAGATGTAATGATGGTCATCGACCCATCTGAAACCAAGGTGGCTATGCCTTGTTTATTTCTTAGAGGCTAAATGACCTAGTCTTTTTGGAAGGGATGAAAGGACAGCATTGTATATGGGCGAAGGTGGTGTTACAGAACCCCCCCCCCAACCCCCTTCAGAGTGGTTCTCAACCTTAACGTTCACTCGTGGGAGGGGACAAAGGGGTCGGGTGCAGAGCGAGCTGGGTGGTGGCCGAGGGCGGGAGCCTCGGTTGCAGAAGCTAACTCTTGGCACATGGAATGTCACCTCTCTGGTGGGGAAGGAGCTTGGGCTGGTGCGTGAGGTGGAGAAGTTCCGGCTAGTTATAGTCGGACTCACCTCAACGCACAGCAAGGGCTCTGGAACCAGTCCTCTTGAGAGGGGCTGGTCTTTATTCCACTATGCCGTTGCCAGCAGTGAGAGGCGACGGGTAGGGGTGGCAATTGTTGTTGCCTCCCGGCTGAGGGCCTGTACATTGGAGTTTAGCCTGGTGAAAGAGAGGGTAGTTTCCCTTTGCCTTTGGGTGGGGGGACAGGTCCTGACTGTTGGTTGTGCTTATGCGCCAAACAACAGTTCATAATACTCGCCTTTTTTGGAGTCCTTAGAGGGAGTACTGGATAGTGCTCCCTCGGGGGATTCCCTTCTTCTGCTGGGGGACTTCAACGCTCACATTGGCAGCGACAGAGAGACCTGGAGAGGTGTGATTGGGAGGAACGGCCCTCCTGATCTGAACCCGAGCGGTGTTTTGTTATTGGACTTCTGTGCTTGTCACGGATTGTCCATAACACACACAATGTTCAAGCATAAGGGTGTTGATATGTGCACCTGGCACCAGGACACCCTGGGTCACAGTTATATGATCGCCTTTGTGGTCATGCTGTTGGACTTGCAGCCACATATTGGACACTCGGGTGAAGAGAGGGGCGGAGCTGTCAACCGATCACTACGTGGTAGTGAGTTGGCTCTGATGGTGGGGGACGATGCCAGTCAGATCTGGCAGGCCCAAACGTATTGTGAGGGTCTGCTGGGAACCTCTGACAGAGTCCCCTCTCAGAAGGAGTTTCAACTCCCACCTCCGGGGGACATTGAGTACAAATGGGCTATGTTCCGTGACTCCATTGTTGAGGTGGCTTCGAAGAGATTCTGGACTGCCATCCGCCGTCTCAGGTGGGGGAATCAGTGCATGATCAACATGTGGTGGGATGGTGTGCTGCTGACCTCAACTCGAGATGTTGTGGACTGGTCGGTGAATCAGCATCCCCAAGTCCAAGTCCATGGTTCTCTCTCGGAAAAGGGTTTAGTGCCACCTGCGGGTTGGGGATGAGATCCTGCCCCAAGTGGAGGAGTTTAAGTACCTCAGGGTCAGTGATGCAGACTCTGCATTAGTACGTTGTGGTGAAGAGGGAGCTGAGCCGAAAGGCAAAGCTCTCAATTTACCGGTCGATCTACCCTCACCTGTTGTCATGAGCTTCGGTTAGTGACCGAAAGGATAAGATCGTGGGTACAAGCGGCCAAAATTAGTTGTCTCCATAGGGTGGCTGGGCTCTCCCTTAGAGATAAGGTGAGAAGCACTGTCATCCGGGAGAAGCTACTCCTCCGCATTGAGAGGAGCCAGATGAGGTGGCTTGGGCATCTGGTCAGCATACCTCCCCAGACGCCTCACAGGGGAGGTGTTCAGGGCACGTCCAACCGGTAGGAGGCCTTGGGGAAGACCCTTGGGAACGCCTTGGGATCCGCTGGGAGGAGCTGGACGAAGTAGCTGGGGAGAGGGAAGTCTGCACTGGACAGCATACACCAGATTGTTGTTCTGGGTATGGGGTGTCCTGTATTTGGGGTGTACCAACTACTGTCTATAAGTGTTAGCAGGTTTGTGTATTTTAGTTTGTGTATTTTTGTGAGACCATAAATGCCAAGTATGGTTTATTGTGGGTATAATCGATAATAAAGTCAATGGCTAATCTGACTTCTGTAATGTTTGCAGGTGCTCTATGATTTTCTTCTTGTACCCACTGGTTGGGACTCTTTTCAGTCTTTCATATGTGTTGGCATCATTGAGGAGTGTAAGTAACTTCTCATGGCAGTCAGTTGTGTTAAGAATTCCTGTGCATCTCCGCTTGTCTGTTGGCAGGATTGTGATGTTTTCATCTTTGCTCTGTCTCAGTTGTAATTTCTGAAACTATCTGGTTTGTCTTCCTTTGGTTTTGTTGTGTATAGTAGTATTTAATCTAATTTTACCTTGAGGCTTTCAGTGGTAAAATTGACTTGCCCTACTCTCTCATTCAAGAGTTGTTTTTGTGCCTTTTCCAGGATTTTGTCAGGATATTATTGTAAGTAGTTGCTCAAAGTGCATGTTTAGTGTTTAATAAAATAGTGAAGGATGTACTTCAGTTAGATCTCATTGGTGTAATAATAAAACATGTGAAAGTTTTACTTTACTTAGATCCACTTAGTGTAATCATAAAAAAGGATGTACTTTAGTCATCTCTACATTACTTAGTGTAATAATGAAAAAGCGAAGGATCTATTTTATTTAGATCTACAAGTAGTAGTGCAGAGGCAGGGGGAAATGTCTGGGTTGGCCTGATTCCATCAACACCACCGCCTCCAGCAGATGAGAGCAGCTAATTGAAAGTGTTTGACAAGTACATGGACCACAGTGATGAGTGTGAAGCAGCTATTATAGACATGTTGGCTTCCACACACTTGCACACACACAAGCATACAAGCTGTGTGTTTGTGTTTGTTGGGCAAGTTATTAGTTATTAGCATCCTAAGTGAAGAAGTAGTTTCTCTTGCTACCATAGAAGAAGACAAAAAGCATACGCTGTGTGCAAACTGCAAGCAGAAGAAGAAGACAGAAAAAGTATTGAGTAGTGATTGTAATGTAATGGTTTAGTTTATTGCACATTTAACATGCACAACAAGGTTACACTGAAGTATATCTTTAGATGAACACAATTCAACATGTCCGAAAAGAGGTAGGAAGAAGCAGATCTTATTTACCGTAACCCTGGATGAAGTTGAGGATGCCATCATCTTCTTGCTCCACCGAGCTCTCGCTCACCTGGACAGAAGCAGTGGTCCTGTGAGGATTACATTTTGGACTTCTCCACCAGGGACAAACTGACACAGATGCGAGTAGGATGACTGACTGGCAGACCTCAGTACGTGCGACTGGGTAACTGCAGGTCCGACACAGTGACCAGCAGCACGGGCGCACCGCAGGGAATTGTGCTCTCTCCTGTTCTGTTTACCGTGTACACAAAGGAAAAAGGTATGATAGTAAATTGAATTAAACTGTATGATAGTAAATGTATGATAGTAAATTTAATAGAGATGAAGATGCGAGCGTCTTCATCACATACACACAAATGGAGAGGCGACAGTGCACAGGGACACAACGGGAGACAAATAAATAATGCTGAGCGATTTGTGAGGTCTGATTTTTTTGAGGAGGCATTTTTATGATGCAAATGTATTATTCTTTTGAACACTGCAACTAGTCCAAAAATGAGGCTGCACATCTTTTAACTGGAACCCATAAGAAAGAACGCATTGCACCCATTCTGGCCACACTCCATTGGCTGCTTGTGCATTATAGAGTTCTTTTTAAAATTGTTATATTTGTTTTTAAATCTTTAAATGGTCTTACCCCACCATATCTCTCTGATGTACTTCCCACATACACTTGGCTATGGATCTCAAATATTATTTAAATGTCCGTAGGTTGTACTTATACGCAAAAACCGTCTCAGAGAAATCGTTGTATTGTTAGGATAGGCATATACATTCAATAAATGCTAGTGTTAGTAGCTCAACCTTGCTATTGTCATGTTTCACATTTGCATTCTATTTTGTACTGTTTTGATCCTGCCCTAGACTGGGGCCGTTGCACGAACGTAGGATTCAGACATCCAGGGTAAATGACTGAGCTGAACTCAACCAACCCAAAACAAGAGTGTTTAGACTTAAGTGCTTGCACAAAGCCCAAGCCAGGATGAGTAGACATATACTGTATGTGCATGGCTCAGATCAAGGGTACCCAAGTGTTACATTTTGGGTAAAATTTCAAAGTTGTGGATAGACCTTGGTAATGTTATAAACACAAACTTCAAACATTGCAAAACACACACCCAACATACCAGAGCTTGAGACATCTTCCATTTCCCATAGCAACACTCCGAAGTTCACTCTTTCTTAAATGTAATGCACATAATTCGGTGTCGACTTTATGCTGTTATCTCTGCATAGATTTGACTTTTGTTAGAAAAATAATTTATATTTGAGAGAGTATCATAAAGTAAATGAAAACAAGTGACAAATCTAGATCTTGAGTCAAAGCTCTGAAAATATGGCAAAGAAAAATTGACCTTCCGTCCTTACCATGCCATTGTTGTATCAGTAAAAAGACTACAAATCCCATCAGCCGTTCTTAAGACTGTAATGACATAAACTTTGACCTATCAACTCCACAATATAAGCTAATCGTTGCAGCACTGTGGCAACATGAGCCAGGATTCAGTGAAATGCACTGAGTGAGTGGTTCTTGAATTATCATGGTAAAGACCTAAAATTATAAGGCGATCTTTGACCTCCCATGAGGGACACGCCGATCGCTTCCGGGTTAAATACGGGTCAATTTATCAACGAACACGCTAGAATTTATTTGGTTCGGATAAATTTCAACGACATATAATACGATGGATAAAAGTAAGTAAAATCCGACTAGTAATGATGAATAATTTTGCCCACTTCGCGTGTTTTTTTCGCTGCTTCGTGCACAGTACACGAACGGCGACCTACGAGAGGTAAAAACAACGGCTGTCAAAACGAGTTACACTGCTCGATAAACACAAAATTTGTAACTCACCCGACGAAAAAAATCATTTCAAAGTGCATAAAGATCTTCTCCAATATATATAAAAATGAAATAATCTTACCTTAGACTTGACAATGGTTGTTAAACTGCTGATTGCTCGTCGAATTGAATGATGCTGCCGAGGTCGTGACTCAACGTACATTACGCTAACACAAAATAGCGGACACGGTGAAACATTTCCCTGCTGGACACGTATTTGGCAAATAACCGGCGGAAGGACACAAGTTTTGTTTGGCCCAAGAAGGCACTTTTTATTTTCTAATTGAATATTTACTAGCAATACGCAATTTACGCTGTGAGCTCGAAGTGTACGTACATTACTGGCCTGACACGAAATTTAGGTCTGTTAGGCTTTTGTTTAAATAATCTTATTTTACTCTTTTACACACAAACAATCACTTTAGTTGCAGAGTTGAGTAATTATTCCATGAATATATACCATTGTAATCATCATGGGGTTTATTTTTCCATGGAATTATGTTCTTCAAAATTTTCATCGGCAGGAGGACACGAAGGTAATGTACTTTACACTAATGATTACACGACAGTTATTTTTTTTTACACTGAGAATATTTGAATAAAACACATTAGAAACCAATTTCAGACATCATTCTTTAATTCTAAGTAGAAATGATGACAAAATGATCAGAGAAAATATTGTTAATTTCACAACAAAAGTAGACATGCTTTACATGTAACATTTCAATGTCCAATTATAGACACTTTTTTACAACATAGCCGTGCTAACGCAAAATAAAAACATGAACAGGCATAATTTATGGTTTGGTAAGCTTCCTCACTCTATAAACGTCAGAGTGATAGGGATAGTACACATTGTTAGAACAACAATTTCAAATACTACTCAAGTGAAGTTGAAGACAGCAAAGGGTACCCTTGATCTGAGCCATGCACATATTCTTTTTGCCAGGTAAAACCAATCACGGATCAGTGTGCGTATGTGGCTTTCTTCAATAGACCCCGCTATCGATCACAGAGCTACAGATTCACCATGGCAACGAGAGCGGCGTACTTTCCCCCGACAGAAGCAGAAATCCATATAGAGGCTTATGAGGAGGCAAAAGAGCAAATAAAAAAGAAAGGCAAAACTGCAACAGTCATAAAACAAAGAAAAGTGTAGCAAAGTATTGCAGAGGCGATCTGTAATAATTAAAATCCAAATAGTTAATTAATATTATATTTGTTGCTTGTTTAACAAATCAGGAACAGCGGTGTACAGTAATATCTATGAACTCTTTATTGCTTTATTAGCACATAACCATTACTCACTCGTAGCTTAAACAGCGTGTATACTTCCGGTTTCCCCTTGAGCGCTAAGCTAAGCGTTCTGAGTAATGTCGTACACATCCACATTAACCAATACAATTAACATCTCCGAAAATGTAGTCACACTGTGTTTATGAATCCGTTGAAATTGTAGGTGAAATTGACTGCAGATGTGAGTGAAATTGTGAAAATACACTGTAACTCCATCAGACTGTATAACAGTAACAGAGCCAGAAATGTTTCATTGGGGTGGCCAAGATGAGACCATTATTCACATAGGGGTGGCAATAAGTTCATACCTGAATTGTCTAGATGACCCGGGGTGGCCACGGCCACAGTTTCAAACGCACTTAGGGTTTTGGGGGGCTGGGCAGGCGAGGGGCCCACCATACCTCATACCTCAGCTGTTCTCCAATTTTAATTGCCTCGTTAGCTGTCACTCACATACATCCCCACCATATACTGTACATACACACATACATCACATAGAGGTCAGTCCTTCAGAGCTGTCCTCTTTTATTTATTTATTTTTTAAATTGCATAATAGACACAATACCATCTCATCGCATACTGTATACGGGTGGAGCGAGTACCTCCTGCCTATTCCGCACCTGTCCGCCGGGCGGGGTCGGGGCTGCGGTTGTGGACCTGTCCGCTGGCCACCTGGGCATGGTGGCTCGCTCGGAATGGCCTGGCTTGTGGGGTATTTTTGTCTGGTTCAACTGCCCTTTCCATGGGGGGCCCGTTGTGGCCGGTTGATGCCAGGGTTTGTGCTGGGGGTGCGGTTTGCGGTGCTTCCCTTGGACTGACCTGGGACGTGGGCACTTCAGCGCTTGGGGAGGTCCGGCAGTTGTTCCATCTCCGTGGGGTTGGGTTGGGGGGGGGGCTTAACTCCTCCGTCCCTCGGCGGGGCAGTGCTGTGTCGGGGGTTGGTGGCCTGGGGCGGGCCGGGCTCGGGCGTGGGGGGTGGCGTGGGGGTCTGGCGCTCCCGGCCGTGGGCGGGCTCCTTTCTGGTTGGCGAAGGTGCCTCTGGGCCCGCTGGTGTGTGTCCCCCGGTGCCTGTCTGCCCTTGTGGGGTGTGGTCTCTCACCGGTCTTGGGGGTTGGCTGTCCTCCGGTCTGTCGGGGCTCGGTTTCTGGTCGGGGTTGCCTCTCTGCGGCCCCTTACTGGTCTCCCCGGGGGCTTTGGTGGCTGGCTCTTGGGGGGCTGGCCTTGGATTTGCCTGCCCCCGTGGGGCCCGTAGCTCTCTGGTGGTGGGGGCTTGGCCTGGCTGTGTGGGGCGGAGTTTGCTGGGTGGTGGGAGGCAGTCCCTCTCCTTTCATACATTCTCAATGACAATTACACATTTACTGTATTAGGGGTATAACAATACGTGTATCTGTTTCGAACCGTTCAATACACATGTGTACCGAACCGAGACCCTTGTATCAAACAATACGCAGTTTCATATTTACTTTATCAACTTCTGACGCTGCTCTGTGCTGAAAGCTCAATGTATCTGCGATCAACGACTCTGGCTAGGTTGCATTGTCAAGGTCAGAGCCACTGAGCTCTGCCTCCCACATTCATACCATGAGGAAAATGTTGAAAAATTTGAAAAATGTTGGCAATTTCAATAAAATTCAAATTAAAAAAGGCAAGGTAATTTATTTTTTGTATCGAAAAAATATCGAACTATAGCACGAACGTATCGAACTGAACCGAACCGTGAATTTTGTGTATTGTCCCACCCCTAACGTTTACACATATGCGCACATTTATGCACGTATATATACATGCAGACATGCACACATACACACCTACAGAGGTACCTGTACATGCATACATATACACACTCACAGTACATCCCCACATAACTCACTGACTTATCCATGGTGTTGTCATGTTGTTGGTTTTACTACAGTGATGGTGATATCGGCAATAAAATTATAGTTATTACAATTGTGCGCATTACAGTTATTGTCATTCTGTTCACTATCATAGTTAATATTTTCATTACTGCTATTACCATTAACATGTTTGACTGTTTCAATTCAGCATTATTACTGTGGCTGTTGATATTATTTTGTCTTCTCCATGATGGTCTTTATAGCCGTCATAGACATTTGCTGTTTGTTTCTGTTGTTTTGTATTGTTGTATTGTCGTTGCAATTGTTGTTTTTTCTGTTGTTCTTGTCACTCTCTGTATTCCCTCTGCACTCTATTTTCTTTTCTATCCCCTCCTGCTCCGGTTCGGCCGCTCCAAATTTGCATAACAAGAAAACATCAAATAAAGTCAAATAAAAATCTATATAACAGGAGAAGAGTATCTTACACTTTTCCCTGGCAGAGCAAATATGTTTAGCAGGTAAGGGCATTTAGATCAACAATACTATTTGCCCCATTGGCTGGACAGGCCCAAAAAAAAAAAGAATGTTGTCGCCCTCTAGGCAGCTGAAGCAACCCGCTGCATACAGTCCCTTTAAACTTTGTAAAAAATATCATTGGGCTCGAATGAGTCGACCAGTGTTCGGGCTGCAAATCACTGCTGTTTAAGGCAAATGCACAATGCAGGTGCGCATGCATGTTCACAAACAAAATCTTCGAGAATGAAAGGATTTAAAAAAGGATGCTATGGTGGCTGTAATATTCCAGTAGAACCGGTGAGTGAAATCATCTGCTTTTTCAAACACTGCTTTTAGAACATAATGTTCTCCTTTTGTTGCGTGCGTGTGGGCCATGTGAGGTGTAGCTTACATAGTCGGACCAGGAAGAGGCTGGGATGCTTGCAGCTTGAACATAAATGCCCTCCAAACAGCTGCATTCAGTAGATTTAAAAAATATCATTTGGGTCAAATGTTTTACTTGTTTACAGCACGTATTTTTTAATAAGCGAATTAATTAACTTCATGTATGCAAAATGATAATCATGTCACAATTAGTATAAACTTAGTTTTTATTTGTTTTATTTTGTAATATTTGTAATTAGTTTTTAGCAGACATGTTAGTCAAGACATTTTCTATCCTCAACATTTTTCTCTTAGAGTGTGGATTGTAGACTCTTTTGTGAGTGCAACATGCTCCAGTACCCACAATGCATTGTTGCCATCTTTGTGTTTCTTAAATCAACATGTCGACTCAGCCATGAGTTTGTAGGTCAGTGAACAAACACATCGTTGCCATGGTAACCAATTTTGGCTGGCCAGCTTCTTCTCAGCCTGCAAAGTTTTAACTGACCGACGCATCCGCTTCTTGTCAATCACAAGGCACACATGAAATAAAGAAATCATCTTTAATTATTTACAATTACCATTGAAACTTCTGTCGTCTTCTTAAAAAAACATTTCAACGTCCCTCACAAGTCAACGTTTAGCTTCTTCTGAACTGAAACATCACATTCCAGTTTCAAACCCAATATAGTCGATCATCATGTGTCCATTGACCATCTGTCCTTCAAACAAAGCCAAAGACACTTTGACACAAAGTAGAAATAAAATGTAATAATGTCATAATTGCCATCAGGCTTGTCAGTCTCCTACTTTTTCTTTCCAATGTGGAAAAGAGTCAAATAAAAGACTTTTGTCCAGCCAACATATATATTTGATCAAATTGTACATTTGACCTGCAAAGTGCTGACGAGGCATCTTTTCATGAGCATCCACATTGCTCTACGATCATGTTGTGTACGTCTTTTTTCACGATCTTCTGCTCGGCGTCGTAGTATAGCATAGACATAGCCCGCAGTTGTGTGGGCACGCAGCATGACTTGATGTTCTGGAGTGGGCCATAGCCCCTCATGCGGTACTGGTTGATGATGGTGGAGTGGAAGGAGCCACCAATGCTTGCCATGTGGTTCGGACAGTCTCCTTCACAGTAGTTGGCATGGTAACCAGATGGTGCGATAATCCAGTCGCTCCAACCGATGTCTTTAAAACTTACATAAAACTGTTGTTTGCAGCACGTGCCAATTTTGCCGTCACACTCCAAACTTCGAGTGCTGCGACGCCGAGCGACTTCCTCTCTGGTTCGTAGCGCGACCATAAGGAAAGGTCGGTGGGATTGCTCTTTGGTTTGCTCGCTGGCAGGAGGGAGCAGGACAGGCGCGGCGCCATCCTCGGCGCACAGCGGACAGGACAGTCGAAGACGAAGTCTGCTGTCTCCTCTGTCCAGTGTGGACTGAACTGAACGCGGGATGGCAAGAGTGTGCCAGCCGCTGCGACGCGTGTCCACCAATTTTTCTGAAATGCACGTTTCTCCGTCCGCATTATGAAGCTGCAGCTTCACTTTGCCTTTGGCCCGATTTCCCTTGGACAACTTCAAGAAGATCCAAACGTTCGCTTGCTCCACCACCGCCCCTCTGCTTCCTTCCTTGGAAAGGTCGAAGTTTAAGGTGTCCAGCGAGTCTCCTGGTGCAAAAAACACAGGGACAGGCAGCATGTTAGTATCACCTACTGTAACTAATGGAGGACTTCTACAAAAGAAACACAAACACAGAGATGCTTGTTCCTGTGCGTGTGCCACTTTGTCCACTGTGAAATAATTACTGAGTCTGAATCTAATAATTTTTCACAGCCTGAGACCACTTGGTATGATCTCCCTTCATGAGCAAGCTTTTTCATTGGGAGCATGATTAATGTGCTGTATACCGCTCTACTGTACAAGAAAGCAAACTTGTCTAATGTAATAAATCAGCATCATCTTCAATGTTGTCCTTCCATCTCAAGCAAGAGAAAGCAGCAAATCAGAAAAGTAAGTCCGAAGTTAAGCTTCTGCTTGTTTAACAAACTTTGGGCATTTTTCTGACTGAGCTGAGAAGTTTTTTGTACTTTTTGACTCTTGTCTGATCTTTTTGTTTAATATTCCATCACACTGAACTTGCCTGCTGAATCATTGTCACATCAGTTAACTTTTCTTTTTGCGCGCATGCGATCAAGTGCACTTACCCGGCTCTGCGAAGGTGATGACCTCGGATGGCAATGAGGCCTCGGGATCCTTGCCCTCACCTTGGATGTCCACGCTGCCGTCACTAGCCACACGGCCAACATGTAGCTTCTTGATGGCGTTGAGAAGAGCGGCCCGAGGAACTGGCTGGGTCAGGTTGGGTCGTGCGCTAAGGTGCAGCATGTTGAGAATGTGACGTTTCACCGCGTCCACCATGTCGCTGGACCCGCCAAATGAAGACGAGTTCTTCCTCACATGGGCTAGGGTGCAGGACGGACAGTCGGAGGACATCGCCCCCCGATGGAGACCCAGAGGTACTTCTGACTGTGGGACCAGTGATCCGGCCGCCGAAGAATCCATCATGATGGTCAGGGTGAAAAGCGCAGTGAGAAGAGAAGCTGAAGACATGATGATCTGCTACAGTCCAACAGGTCCTCCAGACTAGTCACTGCTAATTAAGTCTACAGTCTCGAGGTGACTGATGATCTGCTCCCATCCAGGTCACGTCCGTCTCTGTGGGGATGTTTCGGCTCTAAGCCTCAAGCTGAGGTTTTATGTCAAGCCTGGTTCTTGTCTCCTCTTAGGGTCTTGTGTGCCTCTGCGCTCAGATACGCTAATTATACTCCTGCGTCCATTTGATCCCGCCCTCCATCCGCTGAGGAATTTCCCTCTGAGTCAGTGACATCACACACACTTTCTCCTCAATGAATGTCACGACAGAGGAGGAGGACCACGATGTGTCCCTGATTCATTCATGCCACTCACTCAAACACACGCACACACACGCATACACACATGAACACACGAACACAATCGTGAGTCAGAACATCATCATCAACACCTCACGTGGAGGAGAGACTCCGTTGGTGTGAAATGAATTTTTAGAAAGAAAAGTTGTAGCAGATGGATCACACAAGCACACACACTCACACGCACGCAAACACACACACACACCCTCTACTGGTGGGATTCAAGTGTTACATCACAGCACTTCACCTCATCTTCATGTGTGACTCAAGAGTTGGACTAAAATGCATTGCTGCTGGCAAACAATATTAAGATCAAGATTTAATTATTCATTGCTCTTGACTGATTGATCAACAGGAACAACACAATATTTCGAGTCTCCCTGTAGCTAATGTGGTGGTCAAAATATTAGAAACAGCTGTGAAACAAGCAATAATACACTTATTGTTAAATGTCAGTCAACACATGGCGTTGTAAATGTCTAATGTGGCCGAGTGGGGGTAGATCTTTATTATTATTGTCACGATTATTGTCATGATTTTTACTATTATTATCATTATTATTGTCATTATTATCATTTTTCTTAGCATTCATTTTGTGTTTTCATGAGAAGGAGAAAAACACTCAAACCCTACCTGTGAAGTCACAGCTGGGTGACCACGGCAGGGGACATGGAACAGCAACAGTGCCTTGCCTCCCAACTTACGTGTTGGCTGATGCCTATCCATTGTAACACCCCACCTATGCCTGCCCAAATACAGCACAAAACCCTAAGGACCCCAGTCAAGCACTCGAAATGGATCATGGCATGGGGCTTGGTGGGGCGAACAGTGGGTGTCATGGCAAACATAAATGAAACAAGCTGACATGAGCTCCCGTCGGCACAAGAACCATGGAAAACAGGAGTGAATAGGGCCAGGAGTCAAGGGCCCCCTTGACAAACACTTCAAACAGACTGAGGACCAACTCAGTGTGCCCAGTATTAAGATCCTCCTTATGAGCCAAGCACAACTCAAGCATGACCCAAGGCAAACAGTCGACCCAGTTACCATCAGAAAGTGCAGCTCGCAATGCCGCCTTGAGCCACCAATGAAAGCGTTCACACAAACCTGAGGGTGATAGGCTGTAGGTGGTGCACCTGTACACCCTTGGACTTCGCCAATGCTGACCAGAGCTCCAACAAGAACTGGGGTCCCGTCGCTGCAGTGAATGTGACGGTGTGCCAAAACGTCCAACCCAGCCTGACAGAAATGCACGGACTACGTCCGCCAAGATAGTGAAGAACAGGGGAATCACTTCTGGCAATCTGAGGGTCTGAACCACTATTGTGAGAAGATGTGTAAACCCTGTGAAGGAGCCAGAAGACAAACCAGGTTTACGTGCACATTATCAAATTGCCTGGCCAGAATGGGAAACAGTTCGGGGAGGTCTTAGTGTCGTCATGGGCCATTGCGTGTTGACATGCCACGTATGCAGCTGCCCACTCAGTGACATACTTCCGGAGGCAGGCTTGACAAACTTGGTTCTGACCAGGTTGGCCAATGCCTGAACAGCTGGATGAGAGAGGGAGTAGATGGAGTTGAAAACCCTGCAGGACCAGACCACTGGGACCACAAGCCGAGGATGGCAAGAGGAGACGTCACAAAAGATTCTTACCAGAAAAATCTATCCTGAGGTGTACTGGACACACACCTGCATGTGAAAGAATACCACTGGGCCAGTCTGTCATGAACTCGGAGATGGCGGACAATCTGTGCTGCTAGTGAGCTGACCACGGCTCCATCACTGTGGACATGGCAAACGTCAGTGGGTTGTGGTCTACATAAGCCGTGAAACAATGGTCCTCCAACAGAAAACGAAAATTTCGGGTTGCAAGATACAGTGCCAACAACTCCCGATCAAAAACACTGTACTTGAGTTCGTTATCCCACAGCCTACAGCTGAAGAATGCAGGGGGTTGCCATGCATTAGTCATGCGCTCTTGGACCACCGCACCCCCGGCAACCACACGGTTGTCAAAGCCACTGTCACCGTGGAGTTGGAGTAAGTGAGGAGAGCAGCGTTTGTAAAGGCAGACCTCGCCTGTTGTAAAGCCTGTGTCCGCTCACAAGTCCAGTCAAGAGGATCGTTAGCCTTCTTCTGTCGCAGAGCATTATAAAGAGGCTGCAGGAGATGGGCAGCACAAGGAAAAATTCTTAAAATGAATCCTGCCGAAAAATTCCTGCACCACTTTAACCGACAACAGAACATCAATAAGCAGTCCATTCGCAGACAGAAAATCTGCACTGATAGTAGGGACTGCCATGTAGGCAATAACAAAGTCTCACTCAAAACTGCATTTGGGGAAGCAAACAGTCAACAACCTGAAGGTGTTGATGGAAGACCCGTCACTAGCTGTACTTAAAGGGATAGCTCGGATTTTTTGACATGAAGTTGTATGACATCCCCATCTGCAGTGTAGTGTATCAACGGCGACTCACCCCTCACTTGGTCTCCTATGCCCAGTCCTGGTCGGAGTTTGGTGATGAAGAACGTAGTCCCAGGTAGTCCCAGGTAGTCCCAGGTATCACAAAAATGCCTACTCGAAAAAAAGTCAGACTTCACAAATCACTCAATGTGATATTTGTCTCCCGCCGTATCCTTGCCCACTGTCGCCTCTCCATCCTTGACGCTCGCATCTACTTCCGCGACAGAGCGCCGTGGCCATTTTGTTTAAGTGTTCCACAGAGGAAGAAGACGCAAGCGTCTCCAGAGACAAATATAATGCCAAGCGATCTGTGAGGTCTCATTTTCATCACCGAACTCCGACCAGGACTAGACTTAGGAGACCAAGTGAGGGTTGAGTCGCTGTTGATGGACTGCACTGCTGATGGGGATGTCATACAACTTCATGTCAAAAAATACAAAGTATCTGTTTAACCGTGGCCTGCAACCTTTGGCCACCCTGTCTGTGTCTGCTGGAGGGAGCAGGCTGACTTGTGAGCTGGTGTTCTTGATCGCGAGTCAGAAGTGAAGAGCAGCGAACAAGTAGCGAACCAACATTCGCCTGAGCCCACAGCTACCACTGAACCACAGCGTTGGCATTTACCGAAACCCCTAAAGTACATGGGGGGACACAGTATAAAATGCCCAAATAAAATGCCATTTTAACAATGTACAGTAACAATGTCTTAAATTTGACCAATACAATTAATGCTTTTAAATTGTTTTATTTTTTTAAATAAAATAAGACCAGGGTGACAAGACACAGACAGAGAGTGCTGACATAGCATTCAGGATTTAGTCAGTGCACAGAAATGTAATCCACACATTTGTTGTTTGGTCTTAAACCTGACTGAATGTTAATAAATGCATTCAATGAGGCAGATTCAAAGAGAAAATATGTTTTCTTGCTTGAAATTACATAATAATGATCACTTTAGTTGAATACTTTGAATGGGGACACATTTTATGCAATGCATTCACTGAAAATCTCAAGTATTTTGAAATCATCGGACTAAAACTCTGTGTCAAGTTCTGAGTCATCGATGTCAAAGTCCAGGTCGAGTTGCAAGTCTTTGATGATATTGTTGAGTTCATCAAAATTATGATTTGAGTCTGACTCGAGTCCAAGTCACGTGAAACCTCTGCCAGGACTCCAGGAACTTTGAGGCAACATGGCTGTTAAAATATTATTTATTATTATTTTCTATGTTGTTTGCCAAGCGTTGGTAACACTGTAATGAAGAAAAAAGTAAAATAAAGAGTGCAGGGAAAACATTTCTTTCATATTGCTGCTCAGGTTTACATGTAGGTCAAATTTCTGCAGTATAATATATATATATATATATATATATATATATATATATATATATATATATATATATATATATATATATATTCATTCGGTTCAGTAAATAACTTTCATTCCTTTTATCAAAGTGTACGCACTGTGCATAACTTCATTTTACAGAGCGAGAGTACATTGTACACTGTTGAGCGCCTAGCCCCTCCCAGTTCTCTTACTTACCTTCGCATGTTCAGAACGCGTCTACATCCAGTGGGCCTATTTTTGGGCAGTCACATGTTAGGCATGTGTAATCTACGCCATCCATCGATCTATTTTACGGCAGCAAGCGTCCCTTCACCATGCCCCAAAACGTTATTAAGATAGATAGAAATTTGAGAAATAACAACATAATCAATCTCTTTTTTCTTATATCATATTCATGGTGCAGGTGGACAATTAGCTAGCCCTCCTTTCTTTGTTTCATAAATTATTGTACCTTTTTTTGTCGCCACTGAAAAAATACACACAAAAGCATTTGCTTGTTTGGATGGATGGTATTTCCCCGTTTCGAAAAAAACTTAAAAAGCTTAATCCTTTAGATTAATCCATCATTGCACTCTAGTTGTGTTTGTTCACATTGAAATATAACTGCATTTGATGTGTTTTATTCTATTTATGTATGTCACCTGTAACCGGATATGACGTTTACGTCTGCGCTACGTGCATTGCGTAAGTTTTCACGTAGCTCAGTCTTGGTGGATGTCATAAGACGATAGAAACATCCCCATGATAACGAATTATATTAACAAGAGTCACTTATAAAATAACCTCCCAACATATTACATATATGAAGTATGGTTATTGACCATTTATGTTCATACATTTAAAAATAATAACTACCACAGCACGTGACGTCGCAGAAGCGCTATGGTAAAGGTAAAAATTAGCTAAAGGAGGAAGTGACGTAGCCTTGCGCATGCGCGGGACCAATTGCGTTCCGGGTACGTATCGCAGTGACACCTACTGCACTCTGTTACATGCATTTGAAGCTGAATTAACAGTCTGTTCTATCTAGCGTCTTTGCGTTGAAGCGTGCAAACAGACCATTGAATCAGCTATGGAGCTCTATTGCCCCCTGCTGGAAGTAGGCCAAGATTGCAACAATTATATTCAAGAGCAAGAAAACAAAAAGATGTTTTGTCATGAGTGTTTGTTATTGCAGGCAAGTTTTCAGATACAAAATCACGACTAAGCAGCTTTTGAATCATAGTTAGTTTATCCAGTACTCATAGCATCTTCAATGAAAGTTTTCAAATGTAGATTTTCACAGAATTTGTTCACACCCTTGTGTTTACATTGTTGTGATCTAAAAATAAGTGCACGTGCACCGGAGGCAGCTCGTTATTATTTGTTCATAATGACAATAATTATTTGATTATTTTAGTATTTATTTTTATTTAGATTTTAAAAAGGATAACCCTTGTTTTTACACGAATGGCATGTGACTATTTCCATTTAATACACTCAAAAACAATAAAACTACAGCGAATATGGCATTAGGCTCCGCCCCTTACTTGCGCACGCTAGCGCTGTCACACGCGTACACGCGCACCCTCCCCCCTCGTGACTGTGTCGGTGTTAATCCGCGTCTGTCAGAGCGGCGTCATGGCGGATATCAAAACGGGAATCTTTGCTAAAAATGTGCAGAAGAGACTGAACAGAGCACAGGAGAAGGTAAGGGGGGGAGGAGGAGGTGGGGGAGGAAGTGATAAAGGAGGAGGAGGTGATGAAGGAGAGAATCTGATGAGGAGGCGATGACGATGACGTCCTTGCAGGCCGCTGCAGCTTTCAAATGTTAGGTGTTTTTTTCAGGCACAGACGTTGATTTGTATGACGTAATTATCAGTGA
Organism: Dunckerocampus dactyliophorus; assembly: GCF_027744805.1. NCBI lineage: Eukaryota > Metazoa > Chordata > Actinopteri > Syngnathiformes > Syngnathidae > Dunckerocampus > Dunckerocampus dactyliophorus. The sequence goes on along the minus strand of NC_072820.1, from coordinate 18,825,403 downwards.
ATAAACAATACGTCTAGCATAAAAAAGACCATTTATCATTTATAGATGATGTGTTTAATGTGCTGATCAGGTACGAGGATTACGTCAACTCTCCTTGTGATGTCATGCAACATCCAGCATTTTTCTGTTTTCCCGAGAGCTGACGTCATTCACGAGAGCAGCCACTTCTATGTAAAATATAGAATATATTTGCATGCAGCTTTGAAGAATCTTAAAGCATCCAAAGAGGGAGTCAATTAATTTTACAAATAATAATGCTAAAAAATAGAGATGTGGCTTTTTGTGGTATCCAATATATCGATATTGTCCAGCACTTCATTACCGATTCTGATATAAACCGATACCAATATTTCAGCAGCTCTTCCCTCAAACTATTGTCAGGTCACACCTGGTGTAAAGAATGAATCCATAATGCTTATTTTACTGTGATGCCACTGGAAGCATTTCACAAATAAACACTGTAAAAATGAGACAAATACTGCAATGCAAGTTAAAGACAAGTGCCATATTTATTTATAAATTTTGTTTCAACAAAAACCATTAAATAATCATGACCAATCATTAACTAGAATAACAATTTCTATTTGTCAATGAGTAAGACAAGTTAGTATTATTATTATTATTATTATTATACAGTTTGGACAGCTGCACATTTTTATGTGGCACAAACATCCGAATAATGAAAGTGCAAAGTCGGAAACTCTGGGCTAATACAATCAGTTAAGTTACAGTATATACTGGTCTTATTCCACATTTCACACAAAGGAAAGATGCCTTACCCCCTTGCATAACTGGAGGATGCTTTCAATGCAAATTCCATATTTACAATCTTAAAGGGCTGGTTGTTGAGTGCCTTCATTTCCATAATGAAATCACAGTTTTCTTTAGCCCTTGGGTCGTCTCTGGCAAACTTTTTCCGCTTTTCAAACGCTGCAGCGATAGGAATAAGCCTCGGGCCCCGGCCGGGCTGGCGTTTCAGGTGGCTGATAAGGTTTGATGTGTTTAAGCTTGATGTTTTTTTCCCTCATTGCGGAATATTTGGATCATTATTTGGATCATTTCACTAAATGTCTTCCTCTGAAACAGTGAAAAGTACCACACGAATGACGGCATGTTTGTTTACAAGTGAGCTCAGGGGAAGTTACGTCAGGCCGTTTGCAGCACGTAACAGAAAAGGAGCACTTGATTTGTTCACGCTAACCCACATACAGCACAGTACGGGTATCTCTTATTTTGAAATGCTTTACAATTTTGCATGCATGACCTAAGCATGATGCTTTTCACTGTTGAACTTTTTTTCCACAAATTGAAACAAAAAGTAAAAATTATAGAAATTAAAATAATGACGGCAGTTGTAGCTGCTACTACTAATTATTTATGTTGACGTGTAGATTTGTAAAGACACATAAAATACATTGCAATAAATTAGTTTGATCTGACAAATCTTAAGTAAGTTTGACCAAGTGTAGAATTCCGACAATTTTTACGTGGATATTAACAAAGTGGTAGCTGTTGTACTGTACACTAGGTCCCCAACTTACGAACACCCGACTAGCGAACATTCGCGGATACGAACACAAGCCGACTGGTCTATATTTTATTTTATTTTGCCTTGTAGTCGCTCAATCAGTATTTATACTGCTACTGTACATGCTTTACCAGTAGAGGGCATTGTGACACTGCTAATGCAGCCTTAGAGCTAATGAGACCAACAGAGGAAGAGTTAGACGCTGGGTAGATAAAGCTAAATGAAAAGCTAAATTATACAACCCGGACAGAGCGTGTGATTAAACTTTATGAAGAGTTAATAGGCCTGCTTAATTCTACATCACCCACAGAACACTACCTTTTTTAGAAGAGTCTAACGACGACGACGATTTGTCCTTTTTTTCAATATCTCCTCCTCCAAATCCACCACAACGACGTATGCTCGACCACTCCTCTTCAAAGGTAAATAACATTTATCATTACGTATTATTATATCACTTTTATTATTGTTTTTTTCATTAATTATCCTCGTTTAATATTACTACTGCATCCAAACTCATATTTACATACATACGCATATACTGTATATGTATACACGTACATGTAGTACCTATATCATTGGTAATATTAACTTTTCCCCTACTTAAGAACAATTCGACATAAGAACGGTCGTCTGGAACCAATTGTGTTCGTAAGTTGGGGACCTAGTGTACTTTAATTTCCTTATTTGACTTTTACTTTGTGTTTTGCAGCAGCCTGTTCTGGCACTATTTCATCCTGGAAATATACTTTAATTTATGCCATATTTGTTGTATATGTTTACTTTTGTCTAAATAAAAAAACGTAAATTAAAAAAAGTCAACCGCCCTTCCGATTGCTTTGGCAACACAAACTCGGTGTGACACTTTCTGTATCTGGTATGTCCGGCCATCAAAATAAAAGCACGGCAGTAAAACATGTGAGTTACACCACACATTCAGTCCACACTTTTCACTTCGAAAACTCACTTGCTACTTAAAGCAGCCCTTTCTCATTTGAAAATGAAAAAATCTCACCCAGTTTCACCTCTTGATCTTTTGTTCACATATAGCCTGCAAGTCAGTCCACCTTAAAAGAACCAATTTTCTTTTACTTTGGCTTGGTGAGTGGATGTGGCACTGCTTGTTTGTTTCACCATAATATGGGTTTAGCAAGCAACATTTAACTTTCTTAACTCCGCTGCACAAGTAGAGGTCCGCTAACCTGCAAAACAGTAGCATGTGCTCTGTAACGCGCTGTTAATGAACTGATAGGCTGTGTAAGTAAATACGTGCAAACAGGATCTTATCATTAGCTGGACAGTGTTCATCATTGTGTTATATGTTGTTACCGCTTGTTGTTGCCTGTCACTCACAGAGTTGCATTGCAAAATGGTAAAGAATAAATGATTTGTTTATTTCATTTACAGTTCAAGTTAGATTTCATTTTGTGCGCTGCATGGATTTGCCGTGCGCTTACAATGCCGGAGCAGTGCAGAATTGCGCACATTCGGTACCAAATTTGACACTTTTATAGGCACTGACTGAATTCCGTCTGTACTACCAATTCACGTAAAATCAAAAGGTACCATGAAGGTACCATGTTTCGGTACTCAAACACCAGTCTCTGTGGAGTGTCATGGCTGCGCTCCTAACAACATTTAATTCACAAAAGAAGCCAGAGGGAGGGAGTCAATGTTTACACCAACAAGGAGAGAAATTAAAGCTAGAGAAGCTGAAATAAGTCATATTTTTTTAAGTATATGGATACAATAAAACCAGTGATGTGCGGTCAGGAGACACAGGTGAGGTAGAGCCTCACTTGTCATAATGAAAAATACAAAAACGAATCACAACATAAAATAAATAATATTTGTTCATAGAACTGTATTATACTAGGGGTGCAGCGATTCCTCGAATAATTTGAGTACCTCGATTACAAAAAATAATCAAGGATTTTTTTTCTGCCTCGATGAATTGCTTACGTCACCCACGCAGAGGACGAAGCAGATGTTTGAAGGCGCGGGAAGATTGAAGAGGCAAGAGAACACGACAAGGCAATGAAAGAGAAGGAAAACAAAATGTAAAAAACAGACACAAAATGTGGCTAAACAGCAAGTTCCACACCGTGACGTGTATCAGTTGTAATGCGGCACTTACATACCACAACAGCACAAGTAATGTTACATCATCTCCTCCCGAATGGAGCGGAAGATGTCTACATGTATTTTTTTTGTATGATTCCAATCGTTTTTAACTGAAGTAAACATCGCTGAATTTGCAGATTTCCTGATCTAATACAGGGAAGTAACATAAGGTGAGGCCACTGTGAGCAAAAGCCCCGCCTACCATCTGAGTGCACACTGAGTTGGCTCATGGCGCCTGCTAGTTTCTGTTTGCCAGCAGGTTGGCAATATTAAAATGTTGCTGAAATATTTATTATACATCGTGGCTTTCTACTGGCTGTGTAATGTCTTTAATTTAAGTGTGATGTCAATATTCTTGCTAATCAGACAATAAAATACATAGGAGGCACTTGCAGTACGGCTGCATCCTGAGGGGATGGGGGCGTGCGTGAGCTGGAAGGTGCTTGTCACTGATGTCGTTCCACAGAGGAAAAGCCAGCGTTTTTTTTCTTCCTGCTAGGACTAACTAGCAGAAAATAAAATACATTCAATATATGTTTATGCTCTGCTGAATGAGTGAATTAATTTGACTGCCAAGATGGAAGATTATATATCCAAACTCACCAGGTGATCAGACTTTTACAACAAAGTATCAGAACTTTTCCTGAAGAAGGAAAGGCTGCATGTCCTTTATATACAGTACAAATAAACTATAAGAACACAAATGTTTTTCAGTTTGTAAAAAAAAAATGAATAAATAGGTCTAAGTAGCTGAAAACATTTTTAAATTTTTTTAACCAAAGTGTATTATTCTCCTCTTTTTTTTTTGATTATCCTCCTAATGAGCAACATGTATTAACTAGGGATGCGTCCGATCGGCTACCGATCAATATCGGCCAATTTCCGTAAAAAACTTGTGATCGTTGTATGCCGATAAATGCCTTTCACAGCCGATCATGATTCTGAGGCAAATCCTACTCGTATTGAGCTTGCCACAGGCTATGCCAATCGATACTAACGTGTTTTAGCGCTCCCTTAAATCTACCTCCATTTGACTATTCTTCCATTTTTGTCTCCACGCTTTGCCTAGATGTCACTGGCTGTACTTTGCATTGGCAGCAGCTAGCTAGCGTTATCTGCCTTGACTGTTTACCACAGTGACATTTAGTGTTTAAAACAAACAAGCAATGCGGTTACTTCCGAGTTCTTTTTTGTCCCACGGGGAATCCACAAGTGGATGTCACGTTCATGGGGTACATACTAACTTTTTCAAGTGTCACTGAACAACTTTACTCTCTTGTTGTCATTATACTAATTATGTCTTGTCCTCAAAACACAATTTGTGTGTGTGTTTTTTTAATGAACATTAACACATAGTGTGTCCAGTCTTATGATGGTGACGCTATCACAGGGGTTTCCTATCTTGCAAGGTGATTTTGAGTAGCTCACAAAGGGTTAAAGAAGATTTGATTCAACTCTTTGTAGTTTTTTATTATAACAGCTGAATTCAGACTTTATGCCCTTATGTGATGACAAATGAGCACAAAATAGCATGAAGACGATGGCCACACTGAGATCTGCTTGGTAAATAGTGTACAATTTAAATGTTGCCAGTCGTAAATAAAACACAAATACAGTCAAACCTGTCTTAGGGGCCACTTTTATAGAACGGCCACCTGCCTATAGCAGCCACTGAAAAATCCCCCGCAGCAAATTTACATGTTATAGACCCTGTGTATAGCAGTCACCTGTCCAACACGGCCAGCGGCCACCCATTTTGTCTCCCTTGGTCAATATCTGACTGCATATAGCGGCCAAATTACCAACTCAAGTAGAAGGTTCATGCACGAAGAAGTTTTGTTTTTCAATCAATGAAGCCGTCGTGTGTAGACTTTAATTACTGAGTCCTAGCTCAGTCACAATCATTCACAAGATCCACACAAACTGTCAGTTGTTCCACATAAAAAAGCCGTCTTCTTTTGAGCTTGCTATTTCCTGGTCAAACATGTAACTTTAAGAGCATTAGCACCAAAACATTACCGCAAATTAGGCTGGGAACAGGACGTGCTTCCAGCGACGCTACAATAAAAAAAAAAAAACATACGCTAGCATGCATGCGGTAGCGGGAGCAAAACTGAGTTCGGTTGTACTTAATCGAAGTATTTTAGAATGTACTCACGTTATTTTTCATCAGTCCTCATCCACAAATCCATCAAAGTCCTCATCTTCTGTATTCGACACAAAAAAAGCCGTCTTCTTTTCCGTTCGCTACTAGTCTGTTAACTTGTCAGTGTTATTCAGCTCCGAAGCAAAGAAGGAAACTTCTGTTGCTTCTGCCAACTTTATTTATTGAACGCGGCCACCAGATAGCAGCTCAGAACACACACACATCTCTCAGCATCGTCTCTCCTTCCTGCTTGCCCACAAGGCAAAGGTTAAACAAGCCCCACTACATAGCTGTCCAGCCAATGCCTGTAAGAAATGACACCGTTTATTTCCTGGTGTGCACTGGTCAATACTGTAATGCCGCTTTTTGTGGGGAAGGAGAGACTCACGTTGCCAATGCACTTTAATGGCTTTATTAACAGCGGAGAACACTGCAGGACTTTACATCCACGGCAACATAAACACACTTCCCAACTCTCTCCAAACTCACAGCTAGCACTGAGCCTAGCTCTCCTGCTCGGGACGCCCACCGTCACTTCCCGTCACTTCCTGATGAACTAAAGCTGTAATGACACTGCCGTATAAAAAGTAAAATATTAAAAACATGCATAAGACATTACTAGCACAGCTTTGTTCTGTGGGTCGTGGATATATTCTATCAGTTATTATTAAGCCTCTAGCTTCCTTTTAGTAAGTAAAAACCTTGGCTATGATTGCACTACATTGTCATGTAGACCTACAAAGTACACTTGGAAGAACAAGAGGTGAATAAATGTATTGCAACTGATGTGAAACTGATGAGGGGTAGGATTAAATAAGCTTTGCTTCTTCCTACTCCTTTTTGGACATGCAAAATTGTGAATTGTACTATGTGATGTGCTACTGTTTGACTCATGCATGTTCAGGATTAAAACCATGAACCATGATAATAACAAGCCTAGTAGTGCTGTACAACTTTTATCCGCAGTCCGCAGTGTCCTCTACTGGTCAACATTATTATAATTTTTTTTTCTCCCTTTTTTTTCCTTTTTTTTCCCTCTACTGGTCAACATTCAAACTGGTCGCCAACCTGTCTATAGAGGCCACCTGTCTATAGCGGCCACTTTTGCAGACTCCCTCTAGTGGCCGCTATAGACAAGTTTGACTGTAGTTGACCGCTCTAATAGTGATGAAAGTTGCAGACCCCTGCAACCTGGACACTGAATTTATTTTGTTTTAAGTTGAGCAGGACAGATTTATATTTAAAAAAAGCTATTTATTTGTACTGGTATTATTTTATTGTGTTAATTTTGTTATCTTGAGCTAAAAAAATAATTATTGAGCAGTTTATTTCCTATGTATTCGCATTACTCAAAAACCTGCATCAAATTAAATTCAGTTTTGTGTCCAATAGTAAAAAAATTGTTTCACACAAATAAAGGCAAAAAAAGACAATCCGCACAAATGTACATTTTTTTATATTTACCTATTTGTTTTACCTATCATCATAAATAATGTGAAAAATGTACAGTTAATCCATGTGATCAGTATTGGTATTGGCTGATCCCACTCATGGATAATTGGTATCGGAATCGGCAGCATAAATTGGAGCGTCCCTGGTGTTAGCATAAAAAAACTCCAAAGGAGTCAGTGCCTCACCAGACATGAACCTCACTGTACGTCACTGAATAAAACCTACCTGTTTAGTAAATGTCATAACGTTCTGGAAGAAGACACCTTTAATACGTGACATGACGTCTGAATGCATCCCGGTGTGTAGAAATGTATCCGACAGCCGCATTTTAACACCATAACTGCATTTTTGTATTCATAAATTAATTAAAATGAACTGAAACTCATATGTGCGTATTTCGTTAGTCAGTGATAAGTATACAACAACAACAACACCTCAGTAGATACTGTATTAAGTACAGTGGTGTGAAAAAGTGTTTGCCCCCCTCCATTTGTTGTTTTTTTGCATGCTTGTCACACTTAAACGTTTCAGCTCATCAAACAAATTTAAATATTAGTCAATGACAACACAGCTGAATACAAAATGCAGTTTTCAAATTAAACTTTTTTTATTAATAAGGGAGAAAAAAAATCTAAACCTACATGGCCCTGTGTGAAAAAGTGATTGCCCCCTAAACCTAATAACTGGTTGGACCACCCTTAGCAGCAACAACTGCAATCAAGCGTTTGCGATGACTTGCAATGAGTCTCTTACAGCGCTGTGGAGGAATTTTGGCCCACTCATCTTTGCAGAATTGTTGTATTTCAGCCACATTGGAGGGGTTTCGAGCATTAACCGCCTTTTTAAGGTCATGCCACAGCATCGCAGTAGAATTCGGGTCACTTTGACTAGGCCACTCCAAAGACTTCATTTTATTTTTCTTCAGCCATTCAGAAGTGGACTTGCTGGTGTGTTTTGGATCATTGTCCTGCTGCAGAACCCAAATTTGTTTCGGCTTGATGTCACGAACAGATGGCCGGACATTCTCCTTCAGGATTTTTTGGTAGACAGCAGAATTCATGGTTCCATTTGTTACAGCAAGTCTCCCAGGTCTTGAAGCAGCAAAACATCTCCAGACCATCACACTACCACCACCATATTTGACTGTTGGTATGATGTTCTTTGTCTGAAATGCAACGTTACTTTCACACCAGATGTAATGGGACACACACCTTCCAAATGGTTCAACTTTTGTCTCATCAGACCACAGAGTATTTTCCCAAAGTCTTGGGGAGCATCAAGACGTTTTCTGGCAAAATTGAGACGAGTTTTAATGTTGTTGTTCAGTAGTGGTTTTCGTTTTGAAACTCTGCCATGCAGGCAATTTTTGCTCAGTGTGTTTCGTATGATAGAGTCATGAACACTGACCTTAACTGAGGCAAGTGAAGCCTGCAGTTTTTTGGATGTTGTTGTGGGGTCTTTTGTGACCTCTTGGATGAATCGTCCCTTCGCTCTTGGGGTAATTTGGGTTGGCCGGCCACTCCTGGGACGGTTCGCCACTGTTCCATGTTTTTGCCATTTGTGGATAATGGCTCTTACTGTGGTTCGCTGGAGTTCCAAAGCTTTAGAAATGTCTTTATAACCTTTTCCTAACTCATAGATCTCAATTATTCTCAGTTAAATTATGTTTTAAGGGGGGCGGGGTCACACAGGGCCATGTAGGTTAAGATTTGTTTTCTCCCATAATAATACAACATTTAATTTAAAATCTGCATTTTGTGTTTTGTGTGACAAGCATGCAAAAACAAAAATAAATCAGGAAGGGGGCAAACACTTTTTTTTACACCACTGTATGTGGAAAAGAACATTCACAACCAACTTAAGTAATACATTATTTAGTATAGTATGCCTGGAATGTCCATCCGTAACAATTTAGATGTCGCTGGCATGTAATCCAGCAATTAAAAATAATTCACTACGTAGCAGACAGTTTTAAATAGAGGAGGCTATCTACTACAATGGCGATTTTTTTCAATGCCTCTGATGAGCGCCACAAGCACATGAAATGAAGCAGACGTCATTTAGTCATTTAAAGACACATTCAAACATTACATTACATGAAATGTGAAAGGTACCCATCCCAAGACACAACGCAGACTTTTTTGAGCTATTAGCATCCTGTCTTAATGCAAGACACATCTGATACTTTGGAACTCTGATACCTCCTGTTGGATGTCGGTCAACATAACAACATAAAACTTTTCCTCCTCAGGTTCTGCAGAAGCTGGGAAAAGCGGACGAGACCAAAGATGAACAGTTTGAACAAGTTGTCATCAACTTCAGGAGACAGGAGGTGAGGAAGTCTTAATTAATCTGGGAAATACAGGTCATGTCCTGTAAAGTCATTCTAGAATGTGGCGCTAGAAGCAAAACCATCTATAGCTGCAACGCCACATTTCTGATGGGACAAGGCTTGAACAGTCTTGCACTTGGTGTTTTCTGTTCACTCAAGAAAGGTTTCCAGTGACCACCAGAGTTACACAAACACAAGACTTTGTGTGTGTGAAATATTAACGAGTCCTTTGTGTGTTAGTGTGAAGGTTCGCGGCTGCAGAGGGAGATGAAAGGCTACCTGTCTGCCATCAAAGGTGAAATGATCATGTATTTATGCTCTTAGTATACAGTACTGTTTATCTGTCATCAACGGTATGCTAAGGCTAATGACTCTTAAAGGTGACGCGAAGAGTTAAGCCTAATGACTGTTCACATTGAGAAGAAAGGTTCAGGCTCATGGAGACTGTTAACAGTTAGAAGAAGGGGTTAAGGTTAATGAAGACTTTTCCCATTGAGAAGAAACGGTTAAGGTGAATAGAGATGGTTCGCATTGAAGAGAAGGGGTTAAAGTTAAGGGAGACTGCTCACGGTGAGAAGAAAGGATAAGGCTAATGGAGTAAACAGTAAGAGGAAGTTTCATGAACACATTGTTGTGCTCTGTTGAACACCATGAACATGATTCCGTATCTGCTGAGTGATGATGATGATGTTGTGCAGGGATGCAGCAGGCCTCAATCAACCTGACCCAGTCTCTCCATGAGGTCTATGAACCAGACTGGCATGGAAAAGATGATGTCATGACTATCGGGAAGGTACATGTGCAGTTCCGAATGACCTCATACTTGATGTTGTTGTAAAATGTGTTGGACAGAATAGTTAAAATGTTGTACATATTCTAAATGTGTGGACCTGTAGGATTGTGATGCATTGTGGGAAAACTTCCACAATAAGCTGGTGGACTCTACGCTGCTGAATCTGGATGAATACCTGCTACAGTTTCCTGACCTGAAGGTACTCAACTTTGGATGTACAACTGTCAACACAATGTCAACACTACTTTTACATAAGACTGACAGTTTCATGTCTTTCAGAACCGTGTGGCCAAAAGAAGTCGAAAACTCATCGACTTTGACAGTGCTCGGCATCATGTTGAAACGCTACAGGCATCTGGAATGAAAAATGACCGCAAGATGCTGAAGGTCTATCCATTTTTCTGTTCTCTAAACCACATGTATGCATTTGGCTGCTTTCAGATGCTTTATAGAATAAGATTAAACATTATTGAAATTAATTAATGGCAGAAAGGTTTATAAATAGAAAAGCCAGAAAGACATGAATGCTTTTATTGATTGATGACAAGATTTTTTCCACCAATTGGAAGGTGGTGTTATGTTTCATTGCCTTTACTTTTGCATTTAAAGCGGCTCCCTTCCTGCAGCGAAAGCGCGTACAAATAAGCGTGAAAACGTGAAGACAAAATGACAAAATAATTTATTTAACCTGACCGATTTTCACCATTTAAAGACTCATAGGCACTTGAAGTCTGTACTTTAGCTGCAAGTTGAAAGGGAGCATCTTTTTGGCTGTGTTATTATGCTGCGCCACCTATAATGCTATGCCTGTGAGGTCATAGAATCATAAGGATTAAAGTTGTCTCATGGCACTTTACACAAGGAACATGCATAGAACCATGTTCCTTATACAGTAATGCCTCGTTTATCTCGTTTAATTGGTTCCAGACCCACCTGCAATTAGTGAATTTCCGCAAAGTATGATTCACTATTAATAAACGGAATATTTTCGTAACACCCCTACAGTCACCTTTACACTCATATCACCAATATAATAGATATAATCATAGAAAATAAGCCATTTAAGACATAAATAAGACTCGTGCTCATGTGTTTCAATAAATGTGTTTTGGACGTGTCGACAGGAAGTGACGTCTGGGATTCAGAGTTGAGTTTTAGCTGGAGTACGGCCACAACAGTAGCCCGTGTTGTTATTATTATGATGATGATGATGACTATTATTGTAATATGTTATTATTGTGCCTATTGTGAGATAAATAATGATAAAATAATAAAAGCCTGTCATTGACGATCAAGTGTGGTGCGTGTTACTAGTGGCCACTGTAGACTACAATTAATAAATGTCTTGTATTGCCTTAAACTGTATTATGTATTTTAGTTCAAGTAAAACATTTTTATACTTGAAAATGCTTAATTTAGGCCAAGTGTACGTAACAATTCCTTAAATATGCATTTTTTGGCTTATAGGCCTTAGTCAACCACGAAACAGCGATAATTTATTAATCGATTTTTGAAAAAACTGAGGGAGCGATGTTCGAACTGCGGTGGAGAGAGGGACGACTGCACATTAACAAACAACCGATCCTCACATGAGCAAGCACTTTGGCGGCAAGAAAAAAACTCCCTTTGAGGAAGAAACCTCACAGAGAACCGTGTAGTCAGGAGTGGATGTTTCATATGGTGTTGACATTTTAATTAATCAGTTGTGATTTTGTTTTGCAGGCAGATGAGGAGCTGAGAAAGGCCCAGAGAGTGTTTGATGAGCTTAATGTTGGTCTGCAGGATGAGCTGCCAACTCTTTGGGACAGGCCAGTCTCATCTAATGCATTTCTACATCACCGCAACATTGCACAGAAATACGCAAAAACACCAACAAACTCTGAAAGGGTTTCTGCCGACTTAGCCCAGATTGCAAATGTAGCACTATTGTTGCTTGGCAACAACAAAAATGATAATTCTGATACTGTATGATCATCACAATGAGAAGCAAATTCAGTGTTTCAGACAAAATAAGCTGATGAGTTGCAACATTACAAATATTTAGCAGGATGGGATATTGTGCCTCTGAGCATTTAGTCTAGTTTAGTATGTTGAACTGGCTCAAATATGCACAACCAATTTTATTTATTGTGTACATCCGGATGACTATTTAAGGGGATGGACCGTGGTGCTAATTTGTCAAGTTGATGTTTTTTCTAAGACAAATATGTAGCCACAATCACATTTAATCATTGTTCAAGTTGTGACTTCAATCTTTTTTGCTATTTAGCCGAGTTGGATTCTACATCGGCACGTTCAAAAGCGTGACGAGCCTTGAGGCCAAATTTCACCGTGAGATTTCTCTGGTGAGGGTGAAGCTGTAGAACCATAATTGATGTTAAAATGTCATAATGCTGATTTATAGCTGTTTTCTCTGGTTATGTGATCATCCTAATGCTGCTTTTCAACTGCAGGTGTGTAAGCAGCTGTATGAAGTGATGATGCAACTTAGTGAACAACATGCTGACAAAATGTTCACCATCCAAGGAGCACCAAGGTTACAACAAACCCATTGATCTTAATTTACTTTGTACGCAGATGAATGATGTGCCACAATACAGTATATAATGCACTCAATCAGGTCACGTGTGACTGTATCTGAATTATGTAACACCTTTAAAACATTGACACTAGAACTGTTCTACAAGGTTCTGTATCATCACTGTTGATTCTGTAAGAATTTACCAAAATAATCCAATGTATCACCGGTAGCTAATTTTGTTTAGGTGACATGTTCGTGAGTTTCTTTGGAAGTCTCTTGTCGTTAAGGTCCCATGTGTTTTCATGTACGTGCTCCAGTGATTCTGGGCCACTGCGACTGGCTCGGACACCCTCACCACCGGAAGAAGAGAGTCCTCCTGAGAGTCCAGATGCCACTTCCAATCATATGCTCCGACCTGTCTCTCCTGGACCTCCGCGGCCCAGATCTCCAGTACAGGTAAATCAATCAACTGGGTGGGAATCCACAGAAAAAGTTAAATTGTGCTCCAATCTCAAGCATAGAAAAAAGAATCAAATTCTGAATTTTGAGAGCTGACAAACAGAAAACATAATGAGAAAGTAATGAGAACTCATAAAGGTAAGGTAAAGTAACGTGTGTTGAGTTGGTTAAAGACTAACAAACTTCTATTTGCATGCTAGCATGGCTCTGATTCTAAATGTTTTACTTGTATAACTTTCTTCTCTGCTGCACACTCATCTGTTGGATGGTGAGTGAAAATATTACATGTTTGTGTTTGTATTAACAGACCGCATTAGTAACATTAGTAGAATTAACTTTGAAGGCCTGTGAGTCACCAGCGTCATTAACATGTTTGCCAAAAACATTTGGACAAATATGTATGAAAATATGCTGCTTCTAGAACTCTGGTTCCCATTTTCCCCTCCACTCGGCCAGCAGCTTGTTGAGGCAGAAAGTAAAGATGGGCATTTTTCAGGCATAGTTGCACAATGTGATTAATAATCATTAATTAATTAGAAAAATGTGATTAATTTGATTAAAAATGGTAATCATTTGATAGCCCTAATCAGAAAATATTTTCTGGCATATACATTTTAATATCGTTGTCCCTCATTTATTGTGGTTAATTGGTTCCAGACCCAACTGTGATAAGTGAATTTCTGCAAAGTAGGAGTCAATATTATTAAATGAAATATTTTCGTAGTTAAGGCATAGAAAACCTGTTTCTGATCTTCTAAATACGTTTTTTAACATCATTAGAGCCCTCAAGATATGAAATAAGACTCATATAGTCACCTTTACATTTGTATTACCCAATATAGTAGATGTAATCAGAGAAAATAAGCCATATTATACATAAATAGGATAACAGACTCAAATGTTAGCAGTTTCTTGTTTTTTTTCTGGACAGCGTACTTCCGCCACAAAATAATAGTATATAAGCCATTAAAGACGTAAATAAAACTTCTGCTCGAGCAGTGTCACAGTTAATGTGCTCCCTCGGGAACCTTAGTGACGAGTCTGGTGCCTTTCTCACTGAGCAGCTCGTGGCCATTGTAGAACACAGTACTAAATTCACAATTACAACACGTTTAATGCCTTGTATTTGTATTTTTAGTTCATTTAGTTTATTTAGCCATGTTCATGCTTGCAAATGCTTAATTTAGACAAGAATAAGTACAATTTACATTCATCCATCCATCCATCCATCTTCTACTGCTTATCCGGGGTGGGGTCGCGAGGGCAGCAGCCGAAGCAGGAAAGCCCAGACGTCCCCCTCTCCAGCTACTTCGCACAGCTCCTCCTGGCAGATCCCGAGGCGTTCCCAGGCCAGTTGAGAAACATAGTCTCTCCAATATATCCTGGGTCTTCCCCGAGGCGTCCTACCGGTTGGACGTGGCCTGAACACCTGCCCAGGGAGGCACCCGGGAGGCATCCTGACCAGATGTCTGAGCCACCTCATCTGGCTGCTCTCAATGCAGAGAAGCAGCGGTTCTACTCCAAGTTTCCCCCGGATGACAGTGCTTCTCACCTTATCTTTAAGGGAGAGCTCAGCCACCGAAAACTCATTTCGGCCGCTTTTTCCCTTGATCTGGTTTTTTCGGTCACTACCCAAAGCTCATGACCGTAGGTGAGGGTAGGAACATAGATTGACCAGTAAATTGAGAACTTTGCTTTTCGGCTCAGCTCTCTCAGACCGATGCAGAATTGGCATCACTGCAGACGCTGCACCAATCCGCCGGTCGACCTTGCGTTCTATCCTTTCCTCACTCGAGGGCAAGACCCTGAGGTATTTAGGCTGAATCCCAAAATCGCTTAGCCGTTCCCTTCATCTTACCCCTTCCCCTTAAAACCTAGGGCCAAGGGGAAGAAGCTAGGAAATGGGAGACCACTTGATTTTCATTACATCATTACATCACAACCACTTTCTGGTTGTGACATAGGCAGATGAGATAATTAAAGTGTTCATAATAAATGTTTCCTACCATAAAGTAAAGTGCATACATTTCCACATTATTTCAATGTTAAATAGCCTACCTCACGACACCTTTTTTTAAATAAAAGGCAACATTTTTACAAACTGTGACATTTATTGCAAAACAACAAACAATTGTAATAAATAACAGCTTACAACCAGCACTGTAACAACATTTATAAAAATAGAAAATGTATCAAACATACATATGAAATAGAAACAACAATATAACAAACTTCATCAACAAATGTATAAAAATTATGAAGCATCATTTCAAGGTTTAAAAACCTCCCTGTTTTGGCCTCTGTCTCCTCCTGTCGTTGATGTTCTCTCAGATTGTTTTGGAAGAAAGTTCACAATGGTATTTTGTTGCATTTGATTTTTTCCATACTCTGGTTGTCGCTTTTGAATGGTACTAGAGTACTGTATTGTGTAGCAGCTACTCGTGTTCGCTCACAGTGTAATTGATCTGTGTAGTTGTTGTATTATTCTCTCTCTCGACTCTTATTAATCTATTTGCTAATTTCCTGTTTGTAGCTGGTTACTCTCCACTGAAACGCGGTTCCGGCGAGACTTGTGTTAATGTGTACTAAGCACTTATTCTTCTGTTTCACTTATTTACTTTCTACTAAGATCTTAATACTAAGATCTCGCAGTTTAGTATTAGTAATTTATAGGAGCGGCCTTGCATCTACTTTAACCACACTAGCTATAGTGTTACATAGCATTGACGGCTTGTCACAGCTTTTCACAGTCAATTTTGCAGGACATGGCTTGATTGCGTCATCAACATGCATTATCCCGATATGGTGATATAATTAAAATCTTGTAGGGCAATTTATATTGTTTCAATTGTATACTGTTTAACTCACTCATTTCTAGGTAAACTTCTTTTTTTTTTTTTTTCAAATTTGAACAATCCACCACAGACTAGTGTCATCAAGATAAAATGAGTTCACAGTAATAAACTCAACCAAGATAAACTCAACGAAGATAAGTAATAAATGAATAAATCACACATCATCTTTCATGTCGACATAAAAACCTAAAAGCTGTTATTTGATAAGTCAGATGGGCTTTAGGTTTAGCAAATGATCTTTCGGTCAGGTCATTAATGTCAAAACATCCTCCCCTTGCCATCTCTGCATATAATTTAAGATGTCCTATTGTAATAATAGAAAGGATGATATTCATCTGTATAATGTGAAACATTAGCTGCTTTCATTGTTCATGGTTATGGTTATGCAGTCAGCATGACAGATGTGTTTCAATCACTCGTTTGGGAACCATTGTTGTAGAGCAAATGTGTGTTGTTGTCCTATTCCCATCCTACTCGTGTGTGTCGACGCGAACCTCTACTTTTGCTGCTACTTTTTTTTTTTTACCTGTCCTGTTCGGCAGCACTATGGGTAGACTGTATGTTTATTTGCTGTAACAGATTTGCTGTACAACAGGTAAGTCTGGTATACTCCTCCTGTTCAAGTTTTTATTTTCAAGCCACCACACAGTACATGATTTTCAAAAAGGATATATGATAGAAAATAGCAACGGTCACGTGAACATTCACTGGGATCGCATATGTGTAGAGAGGAAGAGGGGGGTAAAATGCAGCAACAGATGGTGAAAGCGTGCAATTTATCACCTGTTTGTTTGGTGCTGGATCAGGTGCAGGAATAGCAAGGATCTGGTTGTGGAGTTTGATTGAAGAACCTGGCTGTAGAACGTGAAGATGGACATGGAGAGAGAAGAGGCTGTCACAGACAGACATACTGTAGAAGCATCGTTGCCTGCTAGTGCGTAGAAGTGAGCAACTTTAAAGGGTCACTGACCTAATTTATTAACTTTGTAACTATGTTCTACATTGTTGGTTTTTGAAAGCGAATGGTAATTCATAAAAATTCCATTTATAGTATGTGTCGGGAGAAATGTTCACTGAACGCTGCAGAAAAGGGGCGTTTCTGGAAGTGACGTCGGCGAAGGTGCAGCGCTCATCTTAGGCAGAGTAAACAAACATGAGAGGATGGATGAGATAGAAGATGTTTACAGTGAATATAGCAAAAATTTGAGCGATGTGTCAATAGTTTTCGTGGAGGAAGAAACATCTGGAGATGAAATAGCGAGCTTGCAGAGCATGGAATTAAGCTGTATTTATTCAAACCACAGACGATGGGACTGTATGTCTTATGCAGAGGTGTCCAAAAGACACCATGAAAGACAAAGATGTGCAAATGAAAATTGGTCAGCTTCAAACACAAATGACCTTGGAGTTGCTTATTCTTCAATTATTGTTTTAAATTGGCTTCTTAATGAGCATAAAGGGGTCTTTGGAGCCTTTTTTATTGTGTAGTTCGTCATTGCCCCTCTCCCCACCGTCAACATACAGTATTGCTGTGAAAGTATGTTTTATAACATGTATAATGCTTTGAAAACTTGTCGCTATGGTGGCATAGTGTTTAGACTACAATATCTACAGTACATAAGATATGACTTACTGTGTTCTGTGGCAACTTTGACGCCATTCTCCTCTTTTTGTCCAGTGTAGCATATCATCAGCAATATCATCAGCATCCTAGCATCCAAAATGCGTTTATACCATACTGTCAAGCCAAATGCTTCCATGTAAAGGTGTTTCTTCTTAGCAGTCATCAGTGAAATCAACGCAAGGCGGTGGCTCATTTGTCCCTTGGTAATGGTAATGGTTTAATTTTATTTGACATACAGGTTCCAATGGAATACATCACATAGTTCAGTTGGCAGTTCCACATGTCCAAAAGGAGTAAGAAGAAGCAAAGCTTATTTAATCCTACCCCTCGTCCATTTCACATCAATTGCAATACATTTATTCACTTCCAGTATTCCGATGTAGTCTACCAGTTGATACATGGGAAAATTATACAATGGAAAATGATAAAGTAGTGTCACTGTGTAGTAATATAATTGTCAGGATTTGTCTTCAATCATAATAAATAATAATCACATATGTAGTATAATAGTAAATAAATAATAATCAGTTTAAATAGACATAACTGAGCTTAGTTGGAATAATAGGTGAGTACTGACAATGAACTCACAAGAATGAAGAGTAATGTGTGATGTAGTGATTAGACGTAGCATTTTGTACACAGTGGTTCAAAACTGTTCTTCCTTGTATTTTGCAAACATCAACTTGTGTATTGTTTGTATTGTGTCTTGAAATCGCTCATCTTTGTGCTTTGTTTGAATTCCTTACACTTGTCTGTGTACTTGCTTCGTTCATTTTTTGGAAAAGAAAACAAACTTACAGTATCACTTGGACACTGTGAACAGCCAGCGGCAACACAGTGTTATGGCATGACTACTATTTTGAAGAAAAATACACCGAATGAAGTCGACGAGCTGCCTCTTGGTTTAGTTGATGTTAGCTGAGAGCTGTGCCTTTGCCGACGCCAACTGGAAAACGCCCCTTTTCAAAGAAGTAGAGACCAAAATGGTGCCCGCCACTTACAAAAATGTAATTTTTACGAAATTAACTTTTGCTTTCAAAACACGAGCAACGTAGAACATAATTACAAAACAATATAACATATTTAAGCAAAGTTGAAAAATCATGTCAGTGACCCTTTAAGCAAGAGAATCGAAATAAAAATAATGATAGTGAGGGTAATAATATTGTTGGTTGTTACTTTTGGTGATTGGGAGGTTTCACTTTTTTTGTATTTTTTTGCTATTTTTTCTTGGGATTGTCAGTTAAACGACTGCACATCAGCTGCAAGGTACTGAACTAAAATAAAAATCTAACAAAGAATGCAGGTTGAAGTTGCAGTATCTTTTTTTGGAGGCTACTAATCACATGCATTCGAAAAAGTGAAGAAATGTTTAATAAATGTCTTTAAAGCACATCTTGTCCT
Source organism: Dunckerocampus dactyliophorus (assembly GCF_027744805.1). NCBI lineage: Eukaryota > Metazoa > Chordata > Actinopteri > Syngnathiformes > Syngnathidae > Dunckerocampus > Dunckerocampus dactyliophorus. The sequence goes on along the minus strand of NC_072820.1, from coordinate 18,806,165 downwards.
TGTTGATTGGCAGATGAAAAAGGGCCCCCCGGTGCCTCCTCCCCCCAAAGTCACACCTTCCAAAGAGGTGGTGGAGGAGCAGATCATTGACCTGTTTGGAGGAGAGTTCTTACCTGCACCGTCACCATCACAGGTCTCTGAACCATTCAGCACAAATGAGCAATGATACTCGCTACCTTGTTAACAGGGTTCATTTTGTCGATGAATCATTTTTTGTCATACTGTAGTTTTTGTCAGCGACCTTTTATAGCTGAGGAAAAACGAGACAGTAACTACCGTAATTTCCGGTGTATAAGTCGCTACTTTTTTCTAAAAAAAACCCTGAGAATCCTGCCGTTTATACAATGGTGCGGATAATTTATGACCATGTTCTAATCTCGTGACATCTCCTACACTTCAGAACTACTACTAATCATTTTAATACTGTGCCGCCCGTGAGTCAGCTGCTCTTTCTTTCATAGGAGCCAATCACAAGCTATAAGAGAACTCACAACAAGCTTGTCAACCCATCGGCAATCGCAGGAGGTCATTATTCAATATAAGAGTCTGACTCACGGTGTTATCTCAGAAGGCTAAAATCATCACACAGTAACTTAACACTCAAAAGGTAGTTTGGAAATATACAAGACAAGTACCAATACAAGTTTAAAATAAAAAAGAACAGCTCTTTTAAAGTCTTGCCATATTGCATTATTCCCAGCAGAGCAGTTTATTGGCCAATGGCTGCCATAGGTGGCACCAGAGGGAGCTCATGAGTACATGATTTCCTTGTACCTCCTCCATGTACTTCCTTCAGAGCAGGGGTGTCAAACTCGCGCCATGGAGGGCCGAGACACTGCAGGTTTTCGTTCCAGCCGGTCACCAAAAGCAGAGGATTTTACTGATCAACACCTTCAATTTGAGGTAAGGAGTTCATCACTTAAATCACCTGCTGAAGAAACTGGTTGGAGAGAAAACCTGCAGCGTCTCGGCCCTCCATGGCACGAGTTGGCACATGTGCTCCAGAGAGAGCTCATGAACTCCCTCCCTACACCCATGGCAGTTGGTCAATGAACTGCTCTGCTGGGAATAATGCATTACGGGAAGATTTTAAAATAGCTGTTGTTTTTTTAATTATTTTAAACTCATATTGGTACTTGTCTCGTATATTTCATAGCTATCTTTTCAGTGTTAAGTTTGCTGTGTGATGACCTGCGTTTTCCGAACTCGTTTTCTCATAGCTCATGATTGGCTCCTGTCAAATAAAGAGCTGCCTGGTCCTCATGGACTTGTGTGTGCCACAATATGCCATTTTATGATGTGGACATGTGCGGCTTATAGTCCGGTACGGCTGATATATGTACAAACCTGTTTTTCTCTCTAAATTTAGTGGGTGCGGCATCTTATACTCTGGAAATTACGGTAATCGAAACAAATGCATGTTGACAAAAAGTAGCGTGAAATGAATTGACAGTTTCATCAACGAATAGAAATGAAACAAAAATGTTGACATAAATGATTTGGTTTAATTTGTAGATGGCAGAGACAAGTTAGGAATATATCCAATCACATCTCTTTTAGCTGCATGTGGGAGCCCATATGGAAAAGAAATTGAAAGAACTTACGGAGACCAAATCACAACTACTTTCTTTGTAATGTAAGGACTTTGGAGTTTACACTGCGAAAACTGTACCGTATGCTGCAATATTGTAACAAGTTAAACACCACAATATGTCTACGCCTGGGAGAAAGAGAAGAGTAGACACTTGGACACATTTCACATTTGATACTGGAGAACAAGACACTGTGTAAATCATGTGGAGCGGTTATCACTGCTAAAACAAAACTAACTTGAAGCACCATCTGCAGGCAAGTCATCACAAACAAGCGAAGAGAAGTGAAAGTTTGCACTATGTGTTATTTTGATATGTTCTGTTTACTGCTGTTTTTATTGCTGAGAGAGGAGAATTGGATTTATAGATGGCTAGTGCGTTATGCAGAGTTAATTTATGATTTCATACAGTTACTTCATTGTGTCATATTATTCATATAATATTGTTATTATTAAAGTATGTATTTTAATTCCAGGTAAAATAATGTCACACTGGGTTACAGTAGTGTGAAATTATTACATAATTAATTATTCATTGAGAGCAGGTGTACTTTCTGTTGTAAATGTTGCTTTACAGGTAGCCTAAATCAAGGTGCATTGAAGGAAACTTTAAAGATGTCTTGTTCTTTATACCAGCGGTCCCCAACCTTTGGTCCCCATTTGGCCCCGTCCACAGACCGGTACTGCGCTGCGACCCGTGGTTGGGGACCCCTGCTTTATATGTTATATTTTAGTTGACTAAATGTACTATAATTATAGTTAACTAAAATGTTGTGAACTTTGGTCGACTAAAACTAAATCAATTTAAATGACTAAAATGTGACTAAACCTAAAATCCATTTTTGTCCAGAAAAACTGCTGTCAAAATGAACACTGTTTGTTAACTGTTTCTCATGTTTTGTCCACAGCCCAATGAGAGGCCTGGAGAATCTCTTCTTGATCTGGACTTTGACACCTTCCAGCCAGATGAGAGTGTATCACCAATACCGCAGGTTGCGTACAAGCCTTAGAAACACTTTGTGCATGTGATCAGAGTGGGAATTGGAGTGGCCTTTTATTGTTGCCAGCCTAATGCACACCAGAACATCCGAATCAGAATAGTTTTTATTGCCATTGTCAGTGGTATTCCACAACTGTGAGGTGGATGCATTATCATGGCAAAGGAGATTTAGACAGATCTGTGAACAATATTGATATGTTACAATACAATACATGATGTTTTAACATGACTTGTGTGTCATCAGACTGCTGTGCCTTGGGATACGTGGTCGGTGAGTACATTTTTATTTTTATTTATGAAGTTTTAATTCCGTCTCTTACTACTCCTTGTTATTTTTTGGTTTTCAAGGCGCAGCCATCCAAGACTGTAAGTACACATCCCTTTCAATGTGTACTTTTTTTTATTGTACTCACACAACATTAATTTTTGACTAATTTAAGGGGGTTAAAATATTTCTAAAAAGCTGAAAGACTTACAAAATTTACAAAATTAAGTTCCTTACCCAGAATTCATTCAAATAAATAGACCCCAAACACAATTTAAAATCTATCCAGCACCCCACTTTAAGTGCCATTCTTTGCTTCTTCAAATGTTAACCCTTAATTCCCCGCGTCTTGTCAGGCTGAAGAAAGCGGATTTGTTGCCGACTGGTCAGCTGACTTTGGTCCAGCCAATGGAGAGGCTGCTCCGGGAGTGGACGACACTGCTGTTCCTGAAGGGGCAGAGAGTGGAGATCAAGCTGGAGATACGCATTGGGCCCAAGCAGATGGTCCACAGCTGGCTGGAGATAGAACCACATCTTCTTCTCCACCACAGGACAGTGAAGCAGCAGAGGATGAGGTTAGCAGCTGGGATGGCGCTTCTCAAACAAACCCCAAACTTCTCTATGGTACTGGTGATGAAACTGAAACAGGGCAGGAAGACTCAAAGGGAAATAAATCAGATGGGCGAGACCGCAGAAAGTCCACCCCTGGGCTAATTTTTACTAATGAGTATGGTGAACAGATTGAGGACTGCTCCACGCTTATGAGAGAAAAGTGGTCCAGGTCTCCCGATGGCTCGGGATCTGAATATGAAACCGCTGAAGAATTTGGAGATGGGCTTCAAGGTGGTGGCTGGGCAAGTGCAGACGATGAACCTGCACGGGAAGACCACCCTGCTGTTAGATATGCAGAAGGAGAGCATGAGAATGCCATGGGAAGTAGAAGCAGTGGTGAAACAAAGACACACCGGAAACCTGCAGATGAAAAGGAACCAAAACAAGCAGATTTCATGTTAGGAGATGTTGGAAGTCAGGGAGGGGGCCCGTATGATTCACTAACCCTAACTGAAACACAGGGAGGGGGGACGTTTGATTCTGATCCTTTAGCTGAAACACAGGGAGAAGGTTCATTTGAGTCACTAAACATAACTGAAACACAGGGACGGGAGGCATTTGATTCTGATCCTTTTGCTGAAACACAGGGACGAGGTGCGTTTGATTCTGATCCTTTTGCTGAAACGCAGGAAGGCGGGGCCTTTGATTCTGATCCTTTTGCTGAAACACAGGGAGGGGGGGTGTTTGATTCTGATCCTTTTGCTGAAACGCAGGAAGGCGGGGCCTTTGATTCTGATCCTTTTGCTGAAACGGAGGGAGGGGGAGCATTTGATTCTGATCCTTTTGCTGAAATGCAGGGAGTGGGGGCATTGGATTCTTATCCTTTTGCTGAAACGGAGGAAGGGGGACCGTTTGATTCTGATCCTTTTGCTGAAATGCAGGGAGTAGGGGCGTTGGATTCTGCTCCTTTTGCTGAAACGCAGGAAGGGGGGGCGTTTGATTCTGATCCTTTTGCCGAAACGGAGGGAGGGGGAGCGTTTGATTCTGATACTTTTGCCGAAACTAAGGGAGGCGAGACATGTGTTTCTGATCCTTTTGCCGAAACTCAGGGAGAGGGGGCGTGTGATTCTGATCCTTTTGCTGAAACACAGGTTAGAGACAATGCAGGTAGTTCAAAGTTAGAAGACAGTTCAGGAGAGAAATTTTTTGTGGCCTCTGGAGATGGAGGAAGCGGGTGGGATCCTTTCGCCAACAGTCTCCTTGCAGCATCTTCAGCAGCTGTGATTGATGCCAACGTATCCTGGAAGCAAGTTAGCAAGAACAGCAGCTTTGATCCTCCTATCAAACACAGAACGACAACCACAGAAGTCCAAGATGTACCGGTAAATGTTCCTAAAATTCGCAAGGAACCAGAAAGTTCCGACATGTCCGAAGACGAGGCTGCAAACCTGAGACTTGGAAAGTTGTACCAAGATCTAGCTAAAGAAAAGGAAGAGGTACATGATCCTGTTTTTAGTGTGGTAGATTGGCAGCGAGTAGTGTCAGTTGAAACCTCTTTGACCCACCCAATGACTCCGAACCTGATTCCACTTTAGCCCGTTATTGTGCTTCTTTTCTCTGACAACGCTCTTCCATCTTAAGACTTCCCATTTATGGCATTTGATTTAGGTTGACTCACTGGCATTTGATTTTTTTTGTTTTTTACAGGTGTTATCTATTAAGCATGTTCCTCCTTTCCCTGTATCTTCCCAATTGCATTCCCTCTGGTCCTTCTTGACAGACATGCACATGTTAGTTTATATTACAATTTGAGATTCTTCTGGTCTCATTTTAAACATGCACTCTGAAGGATGCTACCGGTCCATCATTCTTTGCGGCTTTTGATCAAATGGTGAGTAGTCAGTTTGAAGGCACTATTTGAAGAATGGCGATGTGTTCTTCTGTTTAGTTGTTTAGCTGTTAGTTGTTGTCATTTTTAACTTTCCATACTCTTAAATGTAAAATTAATGCACACTCAATGTATAACCATTTGACATTCATCTGGATCTTTTTCGCACATTTTGAACAAGAACGAAGTAAACGTTGGCTCAACGGAAGGTTCTAAGATGTCCGGTCCAGTGCCCCCTGCTGGCGAGGAAGATACATCAGAATGTCCTGCCCCTCCAAAGGAAGAGGAACTTACTGTGAGTTAAAGAAAACATGCCATTGTAAATTTTGCCGTGACACATAATCTTCATTCTCTAAAAAAATATAATTAATTTCAGTTAAAGGAAAATTGCACTTTTTAAAAATGTTGCCCGTCATCCACAATCCTTATGTGAAACTGGAACATACATGTCTTTCCCCTTTTCTATATGTTCTAAATATTGAAAAACTGCTAGCACAAGGCAGCTTATAATGCACGCACTGGGGATTCACCTATTCCGCCTATAAAGCCCTCTAAAAAACCTCCAACAATGTGTTATCGTTTTATATACATGCTGTGCGTGTGCATGCTGCTTCTCATTCTTTATTTGGTGGGTAACATTTTGTTAACCAATTAAAACACTGTCATTTTCGCTTTGTGTTTTTAGGAGTCTGCTTCATGTTTGGAAGAAAAGAAAGAAAGTCCTGTGGACGAAACTTCGGTAAAATCTCCACACAGTAGGAATATCCATCCATCCATTTTCTATACTCCATATCCTCACTAGGGTCACCGGTATGCTGGAGCATATCCCAGCTGTCTTCAGGCGAGAGGTGGAGTACACCCTGGACTAGGTGCCAGCCAATCGCAGGGACATATAGACAAACAACTACTGTATTCACACTCACATTCATACCTATGGACAATTTAGAGTCTCCAATTAAGTGAGCGTGCACCACAGGGAGAACATGCACAACACATGTTTATAGTTTCACATACATAAAACAATTTTAAATGCACATAAATGACAAATGAAAGGGATAAATGAACATCCAATGTTACTTTTACCTTCATTGAAGACGTGGCTGTTCCCAAAGACACAATGGAAGAGAGATCAACCACCACCACCATGTGGTTTTTAGTCACATCAACAATCACGTCTTCAATGAAGGTAAAAGTAACTTTAACTGTTCCTTTATCCCTTTCAGTCAACATTTATATGTATTTAAATTAGGGCTGTCAATTGATTAAAATATTTAATCATGATTAATCACATTTTGTTAACTCATAAGTAATCACAATTAATTGGAGATAGAAAGAAGTTTTTATGTATACTTTTTTATTTAACAGCTTAACACAGAATGGACCTGAATGTATAAAAAACAAACACAATATACAACAAGTAGACATTGAGAAGGTAAACTGTCCATAACTCAAATATCATTTTCTTCAAACAAATCTCACAAAATATAATTGTGACTAACATTGCAAATAAAGGTTTGCAAAAACACCCACCAACTAGGTGAAATGAAAACAGGGTGTTAGAAAAATTAAGTATCGACAACTTACAAAAAATAAAGTGCTCAAGAACAGTGAGTAGCTTACAGAAGCTACAGTAGCTTACAGTGCCCCACTGTAGTGCAGTCAGGCTAAAGCTTATACTTCACTTTCACTCTTACAGAGACATACACACACTGACCCTCTTTTACACAAACCTTATCACACTTTTTTTGTTTTGCCAACTTCTGCAGTCTCCACTTCGGCAGTATGACACCGTAGATTTTGCAAAATGCAAGTTTTTCTGTGTTCTGTCCTCTGACAATCACGAGCAGTTCAAGCGCAAACACTAATAAATTGTTAATAACTAATAATAATAACACTAATAAATTCCCTCGCAAATCTTTACTGCCATTTCATTGAGTGCTGTGTGTGTGCTCTCTCACCTTTCTGACACAAGCCCTCCAAATACCTGTCTCCGCCAATCGGTAATTAGCAGCTCAAGCTTTACGGAAACTCGTATGCCAAGGTACCACTGTATAAATGACAATAAAAAAATTCCTGCAGTGCTCCAGCACCTTCTCTAGCTTCTTTAGTTTCTCCGTGTGAGTCCAGCAAGTGGCATTTGAGACTCGACATACTCCAGTGACAAGTCATCTCACAGCGACAGTAGATAAAAAAAACTTTGGTCTTGTCGAGAGAGCCATCTGCCAGGGCTTTGAAGCTAAACGTACCATTCAAAATACCCTTTTGGATGTCCATTTCTGCTCAATATTTGTTCCTTCGTGTATCTCAACATTAACTGCAACACCGCTGCGTTTTTTCAAACTATGGTGTGGGCCGACAGTCAAACAAGCATCAAAAAAATAGTGGTGTTAAAAGGAATTTCCGCTAACTCGTTATTAATGCGTCAACTTTGACAGCCCTAATTTCTATGCATTTCAAATTGTTTTTTTATGTAAAGCTATAATTGTTAAACTATAAAAATGTGTTTTGTGCTAGCATTTTTGGCTTTGTGGAATGGATTCATTGGATTTACAATATTTGTTATGGGAATATTTCTGGAACTAATTAATTACGCTAACCAAGGTTCCACTGTATGTTATTGTCTGATTTGCAAGAATAACGATGTCACACTTACATTAAAGACACTACACAGACTGGAGAAAGTCAAGGTGTATAATAAATGTTTCTGCAACATTATATTACTGGTGACATGCTGACAACCACAAATTGGCAGGCGCCATGATTCAACTCGGTGTGCACTAAGCCGAAAATAGACGCTTTATCGTGTATTTCATAGTGTTAGATTAATCAGTGTTTATTTAAAATGACTTTTTTTAAAAATATGGCTGCAAAAAATGTTGCATGGGCCACAGCTTTGATAAAAAGGTGAGAAACACTGTTGAATTCAAGAAAGAAGTCATAGCGTCTGTTAAAATTGTAATTTAAAGATAGAAACCTGCAATACAGGTTGCAGAGGGGCACAGTTTAAGGGAGACACATTACAAAAAGTGAGCTGGGCCAGTGTGTGTAATGATTGATTCTAACCATCCACTCTTTAAAGTTAAGTTTCTCAATGGACTAGAGTGAAACATCGTCCATGTGGCTTTTATTGTCCCCTTCCCTGCTTCCTTCACTCTTCACCACCAAGGCTGCAACAAAGATAAAAATGTTTATTTATCCATTTCATTCGTAATTTCTATGTATTTTGCTTTGTTGACTGCATGTAAAAGTATGTTTATTGTCTGTAACATGTATTACTGTAACATTTTGTATTCATATTTTAGGCGTCTGGAACGGACTAATTGGATTATTTACTATGGTAAAAACTGACTTGGTTTTTGTATGTTTTGGTTTTCATCTGTCAGGTTGGGGTTGGGTAGATCCCAGGATGCAGTGGCAAACACCAGTGAGAGTTACAGAGTCTTTATTGTAATGGCTAGGCTCAGGAAGCAAGGACTGGTAAACGGGACACAAAATCTCTGGCTGGGTGAAAAAATAAATACAAGCCGGGAAATTTTGAACAGATTAATTAAGAAAATAGAGGTTCCACTGTATTTTACAAAAATAAACAAAGGTCACCCTTTGCAGGAAACAATGCCCATCCCATCTGTGGTGATTGAGCCCGCCTCCAGCAATGAAGGTGATGATGACCGTGACGCTGACATAATCTCACCTTCGGCTATCAGTGACAATGGCGTGGCAGCTGATAAACCTTCAATCAAACCCACAAGTTCGTCTGCGGGAATGGCAGGACTCCCTAGTGACTTTCTTTATAAGGTCAGACTTTTCCCAAATCTTGTAAGATGCACGCACTCTATGTTGAAAATGCTATCAATTAATGTAGGTGCAAGCACCTCTCAGAGACGAGATCGGATCATTTTCCGGTATAACTTAAATATGAGAAAGTGAATGGAATCAAAAGTGAAACTTCATACAAAATATATGAAATGCTAATGTGTTGTTTCATGCAGGTGGAAACCATGCACGACTTTGAGGCTGCCAACTGTGATGAGCTGGACCTGAAGCAAGGTGACGTTGTCTTGGTGGTTCCCACTGCCTCAATAGAAGACCAGGTGAGGCACTGCATATCACACATTTGCTGATTGATTCCAAGTATGTGATTTGATTTTTTTTTCTGTTTTAATTGCAGGAAGCTGGCTGGCTGACAGGATTCAAAGAAAGTGACTGGACGAGGCTTGGAACTGGAGCTCAAAAGGGACTTTTCCCAGAAAACTTCATACAGCGTTTGGAGTGAGAAGGTTCTTCAGGACGAGGGAAAATAAGCAAGAAGCAATCTGGTCAGCATGTACCAATGCCTTTTAACTGAAACACTGCTGGACTATCCCTAGCATTAACTTTGATGTGATTCTCCCCCATTTAAACAAAACAAGACACATAATTGTTTGCTGTCATTATTTTGTTTTTGCATGTTTCCATCAAAAAAATATTTTTGGAAGGAAAACAAAAAGTACCATATACTGTATTGTACACCAACTGTTAACACTGTGTTGAAGTACTTTCAATGTAATTGATCGTTTTTTTTTTTTTTGAAAATTTTGTTACCATAGATATGCTGTGGTCACAATTTGTGGGGCTTTGGTCATATTTTTCTGAGATAAGTATCTGTGAATTAACTTGTTTGATCACTGTTACTGTAGTTTGGCAAAAACGTGAAATTTCTTCCAGTAATTAGCTTTTTTTATGTAGTCCATCAGACATGTCAACAGTGCTAGCTTAATTGCAACATGGAAAATGACTGATGATTATTTCAAATGAAGAAACAATGTATGAGTTCAGGGAAGAGAATAACAAATTCAATATGCAATATATGTAGTTGGATATATATATATAGTTGGTTTGACTCACATACTGTATATGTTTGTGATTAGATATTGAAGTCATATCATTGTCACCTATCTGTCACAATAAAAATGTTTCAATAAGGTCTCATTAGTCACAGGTATGCACACAGGACCCTCCACATTGGTGCAATACCACCCGTGACCATAAATGTGAAAATGAGTCAAATTACAGTAGCAAGGTGCTTGCCCCAATATACTGTATACTCAGGGGCGTATTTCCTCATTTGGGGGCCCAAAGCAAACCTAGTCAAACCAGGCCCTCCACATCCTTGTACTACACTTTACAAAAGTTTTGTAATTTATTTTATTTATTTATTTATTTATTTTACAAAATGTTAGTATGTAATTTAGGCCACTTTTTTTCCTAACTTTGAAACTGATTACAGCTATCCGTCAATTTAAGCTGCTGATGTTTAATTACCGTACTCACTCCCCCCAAAAACGAGTTTAAATATTAATGTTTATCATCTACTAGCAAGTGTAAATATGAGAAAATTATATTTCCTAGATAAAGTCCTTAAAATCCTTCTGGGAGTTTATTACCTAACAAGTGAATCATCTCAACGCTTTTACTGTAATTCATAAGAACATTAAGCAACATTTAATATAGTTTAGTGCTTTCATGCTCCCATCTTTGTGATGAAAAGCGTCACTAGTTCTTCTCGATCTCCTGACTGACATGCTAACCACTAGGCCACCGTGCGGCCCTTGACTCCTTATAGTTCATTGTTATTGTACAAACTGTCAACATATTGTACCGTGCAACATATCAAAACAAATTATTCCTCACGGAGACCAATATTCTTGCTAGTTGTTGCATGCATGATTATACGTAGGGTATATAAATTAGTAATATATTAATCTAATCAGGCCAAAGCAAACATTTCTATAAATAGCATATGATATGATAGACCTGCAGTCGAATCTTCTAGAAAAATAATATTCCCGATAGCGTCAACTTCTGCGCGTCCGTTGTCATGGCAACGCATGGTATGGGGAGGGAAAGGCTTTCACTTGTTTTTTATTTGATGAAACCGGTGCCAAGGCAACATGGAAAGTTCATTGGTCGAGAGTGAGCAAACTAGCCGGTGATTTGTCCCTTTACACCAATCAGCGCGATCGTGTACTTGCCTGTACACACGTCTCCACTCTTTTCGATTGCTTTTGTTGTCAAGCTATAAGTAAAAAGCTAACATGTCAGGGGATAAAAAGGAGTTTGAACAAAGTTTTACTTTTCGTCATCTTCCCGCCAGGAAGTTCTCTTTCCTGGAAGAAAAGGAGACCGTGGATCTGTTAATGAAATGGTGAGGTTGAAAGGAAGTTACCGTAAACATACACAACAGCAGGTGTGTCGCCATCTTCTGGGTGGTAAACAACTCTTCAAGTGATGTTTGTGTCATTTTTCGTCCAGGTCCATGCTTGGGAGGCTCTCAGCACAAACGTTCAGCTTTGACCAGAAGTTCAACCTGTATGCCGGTGAAAGGTTCGCACTGGTAAGCCATGATGTAAAATATAACCGGACGGATCGAAGGCGCTGACAAAGGAGGAAAAACAAAGTACAACAGAAGACTCCGGTGACAAAAGGTCACAGGGAAGCTAAAAAAACAAACAAAAGAACAAAGTAGCAAATAAGAAAATACAAGGGTGCTCAAAAACTTACTGAATTCAGTTGGCAGCAGGGAATAGAGGTTCACAAGTAATACTAGCAATGTGTCAGGAGAAAACGAAGCATGCATAAAGCTGGCAAGGCAAGACAGCAATCTGGCAAGGACTGTGCATGGCCTCTTTCTAATTCCATTTAATATAGCTTAACATTGTAAGGCTCAGCAATAAATAAATAAATAAATAAACTACTGTCCATTACCCAATTTTGATCCGCCCGATACTCTCGATGGCCAATCCACCCCTGGTTGTCTTATATTGTTGAGTTTATGTATTGTTATGTATTGTTCACAAATATTACACAAGAATAGGTAGTATACTGTCGGTATACGTATCGTCGATACTGGCCCTGCATTTACTTGGATTAATACCAAAGTTTGTAGCATGACCCACCTCTTGTGTAAAATTCATTAAAAAATATGTTGCTGGTCACCTGGGTGGGCTACACTCAAGGGTCACTTCTTAGGCACACCACTGAAACTTATACAATGAAAGATTGTGATAATACATTAAGTAGGGTGAGATATCTTTTGTGTTGTTTATGATTTGTGTGGTGTTTTGTTACCATTGCTGTCATTGCAGTGCTTCTTCAGAGATGCCAAAGTGCTGTCCAGTCTGAGAATGATGGCAGCCTGGGAGCCTCTTAGTATGTCCTGTCATCTTTTTATACGTTTTATGTCATCTGATGATTCACATTAGGTGTGGGCGGAAAAAATTTTAATATCAATAGTGCCGATACCCAGGGTTGTGCCAGGAACAGGGAGATTGATATATTTCTGTATCTCTGTTTTGTTGTTGTGTTGCTCATATTGTTACATACTGTTATATTTATATATTTTATATTATTTACATACAAAAAGTCATCAGAGGGAATATGTTGTTGGACATTGAAAGGCAAAAAAGCCAAAGGATTTAAGCCAATCGTAGTTTTTTGTTTTGTTGAGGTATTGAGTCAATTTTGTTCAAACAATTGTATGCGATTAAAGGGAATGATGGAATACAGGTGGTCCTCATGTTACGGTGTTGCGTGTTTCGTGGTTACATACATGTTCCCATTAATTCATTCAAAACGTAATTTTGAGACTCGCTCGAATCTAGTTGTAGCAGAAGAATACACTATGTGTGCCTCACACGCAGCTATACTATCGACACTCGCTGTTGCGATCATCATTCAGGATAAAGACCGTATTGTAACATATACCCTGATGTTGTCAGGAGGACAAAGAGGTAGTTGAGCAACAATCTCTTTATTACAAAAACAAAACCAAAACAACATCAGCAAACTCAACTGCCCTCTCTGCAGGTAGCCGTCCTCCTCCCGCACCCACACCAACACACAGTCAGGACTCATGTCACGTTCAGTCAGAAATCACAAAACTCTTTACCACTACACATAACTTCCAGGTTGCTACAGTATCCAAGAGCATGTTAAATGATTTGATCCTGTAAAAGCAACAATAATACCTAAGCAGCATAGTGATCCTATTAGTGAGATAGAAAGGTTGCTATGGCTTTTATTTTTTATTACTGTTTCATGTAATTCTTATATTTAGTCTTATATTTATATTATCTTATATTTAGTATTATATATCCTTCATGTGTTCTGGGTAAAGTGTGAATGACTTAAGTTCATTTAGCTATAATTTTGATATAACATTCATCTTACACCACACCACACTTACATCACAGTCTAGGAATACAACTCGGACGTAATTGAGGACCACTTGTACTTTTTTGATCTTGTTGTGCCTTTGTCCTTTGTTTTATTTTGATTATACAAGTAATCACAATCAACAAATTAAAGGCAAAAACCGCAAAGGCATTCAAGCGTCTTTAAAATGTTCAAATATCCTTATCTGCAATACTGGCACCGTATTTCCTTTGTTACTTTGTACTTTACTAAATTTGCAGTATCGCCCACCTGTAGTTAACACACACATTTAACTCTTCTTTGTTATTCACAGACAAACCCGTTGTGTCTGTTGATGTGGAAGTGATACCATGCACAAAAGTCTCCATGGACTTATTTGACCCCATTTACACTTGTGGCATTGTGGGGACCTCTGGACGGATCGCTGTATGCTTCCACGAGGTCTACCCTGACTATGACAAACTGCGGGAGGTGAACCTTCCTTTTTACTTTACAGCTCGGTGTTTGTTGTTTGTTTCTCTCCCCTCTCACCATATGTTTCTCTGTGCCTCTAGATGCTGCAGGATGAGGACTCGCAGCACTACCACGTGGTTGGGAGAGCCGAGCGGGGGGAGTTTCTGTTTCACCTCTTTAAGCATCTGTGCCTCGGAGGAGAGCTGAATCAGTACGAAGACACCATTGAGCCTTATGTCAGCACCACCAAGAAAATGTACAAAGATCTCATCAGGTGGGCATACTGTATGTCTCAGTGGGGTACTCAATTGGGGGTACTCCTGGGGGTACTTGAAGGCATGCAGGGGGTACTTGAGATTAAAAAAAACAAAACAAATAAAAGTGTATATATATATATATATGTATATGTGTGTGTGTGTATATGTATATATGTAAATATACTGGGTCAGGCAAAATGATCTGACACATTTGTAGGTTAAATAAAAGGCAAATAAAGTAAAGAAACAAAGTGTTTTTATTTACGAAAAGTACATATAATGCCATTCTGTTTCATTATGTTTTCAAAATTAAATCAGTCAAATGGGATCCATTATTGTCCACACACTCAATGCAGATCCAGTAGCTGTGAAGTTGGTAACCCATAACAAGATCGTGTTTCGAGCTGGTACGGGATCATGTCTACCAAGATTGAAGTGTAAAGGGAATGCTCGTTGTGTTGCAGTTACAGATTCGTTTCTTTTGATAAACGTTTCTGCATTGAAAGCACGATGCTCACCAGTCCAATTCATGGCAGCAACTGAAAAAGAAACGAAAAACAAAGTCATTATAAAGAAACAAAGCAAAATGGCATTATATGAAAAAAATGGCATTATATGTACTTTTCGAAAATAAAAACACTTTTTTGTTTCTTTACTTTATTTGCCTTTTATTTAACCTACAAATGTGTCACATCATTTTGCCTGACCCTGTATATACAGTATGTGTGTGTGATACATATGTGTATATATGTATGTGTATATATATATATATATGTGTGTGTGTGTGTGTGTGTGTGTGTATGTGTATATACTGTATACAGTATATACAGTATACACAGTATATAAACATACAGTTGTGTGCGAAGGTCAGGGCACCCCTTTGCATAGCTACATTTTATTTTAGAAATTGAACAAAATTATACAAAAAACATCATTTTGCCATGTGCAAAAGTCGGGGCACCCTGAGAGTTTCAAAGTGTCAGATTCTTTTTACAAGCTCAGAGGGTTATCAGCTCATTAGTCCTGAAGCATGTATCAACAATAGTCATTAGAGAGCGCCAGCTACTGCCAATTTCAGGTTTTCTTAAACACGGCGACGCCACAAACCTTGTGTAAACACTCAGCAACAATGGGTTCCTCTAAGAAGCTGAGTAAGACAGGAAAAATGAAAGTTATTGATGCCCACAATGCCGGGGTGGGCTAGAAGAAGATAGCAAAGCCTTTTCAGCTTGCAGTTTCCACAGTGTGAGGTACTGTATAATTGAGAGATGACAGGTGAGGGGAACTGTTGAGGTCAACATCTTAATATATTTCTTTTATTTTTATTTTTAGTTTATTTTATTACATTTATTATATTTCAGACATAGTGCGACATAGTGATTAATTATGATTAATTAATTTGAAAACGTTATGTTTTACGACAGATGATCATCGTTTTGGATGGTAACATAGTGATGCTACGAGGCTGTTTTTTTGCATATTTTTTTCAAACAAAATTGCTTTTCAAATTCACAACTAGGTGCTTCACTGAAAAAATGTTGAGAACCACTGCTACATCATAATAACTCTTTGACCCCTTGAGATATGTACAAGGGAATCTCTAACATTGAGCAAAATACATTCTGGGACGCTAGCTAATTTTTCCTATCGAAAATAATGGCAGTAGAAATATCATTTGTTCCAGTGTCAACCTGTGGCCTTCATAAAACCATTATTAATGTAAAGGCAATGTTGTAAGTAACAATTATAACACTATAACTGTCTGCAGTGTTCAAAAGGATCCAGAAAGTAAAAAGATCAGTGTTGTCTCCACAGTGCTCAAAGTCTACGTCTTTGTAAGTCTCCTCTTCATTTACTGACAAGATGCACATTAAGAATGAAACTCTTTATAATTTTATAATTTTTCTCTGTGTGCTTTATTATGCAGGATGAATCCGGCCAGCGTTACCCTGGGTCACAAGAGGAAGAGCAGACATTTGCCTACATGATAGTGGACCCCTTCAAACGCCACGTGACTCTATTCTGCCACTGTTTTGGTATTGGAAACATGTCCCTATAACATCGTTATGGGGCCTTCTGAATGCATGAATCACAGTAAACAAGGCAATTAAATTTGACAATATGTAAGGTAAATGCTGTGCTTTCAGAAATGGTCCTAAGGATGAATTAGTCTCAACTATGTGTGGCATCTCTACTATTTTTATGCCTATTTTTGCCCTTTTCTCTCTCCACAATAGCGGAAGGAGTTTGTCCATATTTAAAAGGTTAGACATCCTCGCCTCGAGTTAACATGATAAGACTCTCCCCTTTCCTTGAAAGAGAAGGTTAGCAGAGCTGGGCAGTCTAACTCCTGACATATTTTATTGTTCCTAGTTGTTAATGCATTTATATATTGCTGTCTTTGGAAATGTACAGCATTGTTATCTTGTGTTTTTCACTGTTCTTTTCATATGTTATTGTCAGTAGGCCTTCAGTAAATTGAATCCCGTGCAATGAAATAAATATGCAATGTATAAGTCTGACTGTTTGGTCTAAATACTTCAAAATATGAACGGGTGTGAGTTATTCAGTGAAGTCTGATGTTGAATTATGCTGCCCTCTGCAGGACATATATTAATATATGGTGGCCACATATTTTTTTCCCTCAAAATAACATTGAAAACATTTAAAATGAGACAGAAACGCGCCATTATTATAAACATTCAGATATAAACAATTTAGCACTCAGATGAAAGAAACCGTAGCCTGTCAAAACTGATTAGTTTATTGACGGCTCTCGTTGCATCATGGGAAACGGAGTCTTTCTTGCACATGGATCAAACCAATCTTAGTGTTCATCGTAAAGACCAGGAAACATGACTGTCGCCTTTTGTATTAAGTGCTGACAAGTTATTGTATTATAGAGTGTCATAAAAACACAATTAAGCTCATTTAAGTGCAGTATAACACGACATTTTGGACAAAACGGTTAAACACAACCCCCTTCCACTGTTGATGAATACACGGCGTCCGCTTTACGCTAGCCCTCTTTCTGTGGGATTACAGTTGAGGCAGCACGCTAAAGAAGCCGCTTTCCAGAGCCTTAAAACGTCGAATAAAACACAAAGTAAGTGTTCAGAGAAGTTTTGTATGTTTGTCCTGAAACTTTGTTGAGTCTTGAATGCGACAAAATATGTGAATTTTAGAGTGGTTAAGCGCCACGTGTTCAGCGGCCGTGCAAGTTTGCCAAGCTGTCAAGCAAACTTGCATGAACTTGCCTCCCGAGTTTATATGTTTTTTATTCTGTCAGTTGTCGAATATGGTTGGCTATTAAACATTTACTTTATTTCTGAATGTTAATAGTTTCTCACTGCTCACTTCTTTCATAACACTTTATTGGTACCTCTGCACTTGTGTTTTGTATCAAAACGATTACGCTCACATCATCAGAGAGGCATGTTAATGTGGTTTCTGTCAAGGCAACATTTTCGATAGGACTTAAATAAAAATGTAATTAGTTTGTGCAGATGTACCAAAAGTTATGTAAAACCTTCAGTTAAGTATTTATATTTCCTTTGTCTTTCAGTTAAAGGTGAGTGTGCTCTAAAACATATATGCTCTAAAACATGCTTCTTGTTGATTTAATTGAAATCAATTGTTTGCCAGTTGATTTGCACATCTTGCATGTAAATGATCAATTTTGCCCTTTTTTCAACAGTATTCAGACTCCTAATTGTGTCATAGTGCAAGTTTAATTTGTATGAAAGTGGCGTAAGAAAATGCATTGTTTTTGGCTGTAAAACTGAACAGCCTCAATAAAACTAATGAAAATCCCTGCAAAAGGGTGACAACAGAAGTATTTTAATGCATTTGTTACATTTATACTGGCAGCTTGATTCTTTGTACTAACAGTGACTTGTGCACGTTTTTAAAGTAATTTATGGGAGCCGTTCTGCAAGTTTTTTTTTTTGTTTGCCATTTGATCCTTTTTGTTTTATTGGTCTTGAACTTGAATTTTGTGCTTGAATTTTGTTTTAATTTACGGGCGCATAATGAATCATTGTCTTTGTGCTTTTATTTTAATTTTGGAATTGTGCTTTTAATTGGCTCTCTTAATTGAACACTGGTGTGGTTTAATTTTTTATGCCTGTAAAATCTTAGTCATGGAATCCTTTAAAATATATATTTTTAAATATATATTTTTGTCAAATATAATTACAGTGGAACCTCTGGTAGTCGACTCTTGCTGCATCGGCAGTGTTAAGTAATACGCTTAACTGTCATACAATAATACATTAATTCCATTAAAAAAAAATACCATTCTGCTGTGTGAACGTTCGGTTTTCTGATCTGTGGTTATCATCACCCTTCATCTTTGCCACCGCACCTATGGTGGCGTGACAAAGCCAAAGAAAAGAAAAACACACTTTAATTACATAGAAAATAATAGGTTAATCTTTTAGATGCTCATTGATTTGAAGTCTCGTGAGATTTGTCAAATTCTGAATTTAACCAATTTGAATTGGAGGTTCCACTGTAATTTGTGATTGTGTGGAAGAGAGCAGAGGAAATGCTGCAAAAATTAAACATAAAGGTGAAATGTGAGCTTCATGCATTAGCTTTAAGTGCCTGACTTTTAAACCCAACAGTTTGAATCAAAACATTTTGTGGTATAAAACATGAGAAACTCTCTAACCTCCTCCTGAAATTGGGTAAAATAGCTTTGTAATCATCACCCCTTTTAAAGAGCATGTGTTAAAACCTCTCCTGTGATGTGTCCAAGCAGAAAGTTAGGTGCCTCCTGTTGCTTCTCTTCTCTGGTAACCCAGCACAAAAGTGACAAACCTTTTTCAAAGCACCATGGATCCATTTGGGCCAAACAACTCAGAACAGGGAGCAACTCCTCAGGACAGGAACATCATCAACGGAGCCAGCCTCCAGTTTGGGAAGATGCGGCGTCATGCAGGCTTGTCCCAGTCAGAGAACCAGACCTCTGGGCCTGAAGAAGAGTGCTTGAGCTCCTCTGTGGAGATGGGCAGCTCCTATGGCCGAAGCCCCGTCCTCCAGAGCATGCGTGCTGAGAACTTCGCAAAGCCTCTTTCATCTTCCCCGAGGAGCCCCAACACCAGAGGCACCTGGAATGCCCACCCCACGCGGCACCAGCAGGATGGCACCCAAGTCCCCACGGTGAAGTCATCCGGCACCCCTCACCGTCGCTACAGCAGAGGCCGCAATCGCACCTCGTCTGAGACGGAGAAGGGTGGCAGAGGCAGCAGGGAGCCCAAAGCCAGGAAGAGGGGCTTCTCTGGGAGTGAGAAGTACGACACACGAGGAATGGCACAAATGTGATGTCTACTACTTTTGTCTGTCTTGCACTGTTATTGTTTGGCCTTTACTTTTTATTTTAAAGCTCAACAGATGGAGGTGGAAGTGAAACTGTTAAATGTGGCTGATTTTGATTAGAAGTCCAAAAAGATAGCATCTGTATAAGCCTTTTGTGTGGTAATCCTGCTGACCAGACACGTCTGCCTCACCGCCTGGGGAATGTGTTGATGTGCAATGGGGACACAAGCAGGCCGTTTGTTGCATTGTGGCATGGGAATGTGTATGTTAGGTACACTCACTGGACGATTCATTAGATACACGGGCACAATCTTACAAGAGCAGTATCAAAAAAAGTTCACTTCTGCAAGTAAAACTGTATATTGTGGTTGTTTTTGCAGTCTCAGTATGATGCTGACACAGTTCCACACCACAGCACAAAAAACACACGAATAAACATTGTTGATGGTATTTATTCTGTCATTTCTGACATTTTTTCTGCCAAAGCTTTGATATAACTGTAATCCACTATCTTCTCCACTAGGTAGAGAAACTGCAGTTGTGGTTGTTTTGTATTGGATATCTGCAGATTGTGCAGGTGTACCTAATGACGTGTGTACAAAGTGTATAGATGACAGCGACTCTCGGTCTCGGTGTAGTAATGTCGTCATAACAACATAGCTGAGCATCTTGCATTATGTCTATCAGTCTTAAGTGTGGCCTTAATGTCTCATTGTTTGTTCTACAGCGCCAACATGAGTGGACTGCAGTGCCTGGCCTCAGAGAAAGTCTGGTTTGACAAGCACCGCTATGATGAGTCCGAGAGGAAATTCTACGAGGGCTTGAACGGACCTGCCACCAAGCAACAACAGGTGACTTGCTTGTGATATTCGTTTAACATGTCTACATTACACTGCAACCCCTGAAAGGTCTTGCTGCCCTGTTAGTCACTGGCCTCTGTTGGTTTAAACCACTTTTACATCATGGCCACGAGCAGCTGTATGTGTGCGCTCGATATAGAAGCCTTTTAGCCAGTGAGGTCAGGTGGTTTGGCAACTGCCTCAACTGCCATGGAGCTAAATAAAGCCCATAATATCTTGACTTCACCCATTTCAAAAGCGCTTAGTTTTCATTTCCACACTTAGTAGTGTGAAGTTGTCAGCTGCACCTCCACGAGGTATTTGGGTCATTGTGTACTTTTACAGCCAAACCGTATCAGCTTGACATGGTTAGATAAGACCAAATGCTGACTGTCCGCCTGCTGCTCCCTAAAAATGTCCCTCTGCCAAGTACAAATCATGAGCTTAGGTATTGGTTGATCGGTGTTTGGTTAGCAGGAGACGAGAAAGCAATTTCAAAGAAAGAACCCATTGAACTGGCGTGTATAAGCGTGTGACGATATATTGATATTGCAGTGCATACAAAGTACCACAAACGCTCCTGTTAACGTTTTGAATTAAGGAACCACAGAGTATAGTTATCACCAGGGTCTCTAATTAGCATTAACATTTGTGGCATTAACATTTGTGGCTATAGGCAACCTCCAAGATGGCAGTAGCTGCATTTGAAGTATCATGACTTGTCAGAAACCAACAACTTTATCTACCTCTGCATGCGCTTTCAAATGTTGCTACTCAGCTGTTGGTGTGACAGTCATGCTTTTTACACTTGACGTACAGTTTACTGTGGACTCATCAGTTGTAGTAATGCTGGCTGAGCAGTTTGCTGATAACCGCTATTACAACATTGCTTCTGTTGCTGCTGTTACCTGTTCAGAAATTAGGTCAAAGAGAGCAACTTTTTAATTTGCAATTTTTTTCATGCACTCCAAATCATTATAAAAGTAAAAAAAAAAAAAAAAAAAAAAAAAAAAAAAATGACTTGACTTGAAAAATGACTATATAAATTTTCCAATTCCGGAAATAACAGCCTCACTCCAATTATTGCCTGCTGCCAATTACCGCTCCGTCCTCTGTGCAGTTTAGATAAACGCCCCGGCTGTAATTTGAGCATTTACCATATGTGCCGTTTATCTTGCTCATCTGTTTGTCATCTTCCATGAACCAGGAAGTAGTCTGGTAAATAACAAACTCCAATAATGTTTGCCATGATTTTTATGTAACTTGTAATAACATTGAGGCCTTGGCGGAGCTCTAATGGGTGCCATACCTTTTTAAACTTGCTTTCCCCTTCTGTTTGCTTGATTGGCATGCTGCTTCCTCCCTGCTTCTGCTTCCTCCCTGCTTCTGCTTCATGGCTGCTTTTACCCACACCCCCACACGTTTCGTAGGAGACAGAAACTAAAGCTATATCCCAACAGAATATCCTGCAGCCGCTTAACGGAGTGAGTACTGTACCGCAAGAAGGTGCATGGACTAAATAGAATTGTACTGCTGCTTTTACTTTGCTTCAAGCCACCTGCTTCTATATGGTCTTAAATGTAGGGATATGAAATGTTTGTTAATGTGGTGCAACCAACGGCTACTTGTCTATTTTCTTTCTTTAACCTTCTCTTCGTCCTCCTGTCACTTGCGTTTTAAACGCTGCAGGTGAAAAGCACCCTGCAGCAGGCCAAAGGGCGCCCGCAAAAACGTCAGCACAGAAATGTAAGTCCGCTCTGTTGGAGCGTGTGTGTGCGTGACAACGCATGGCCGTGATGGACAATTTTGTATCCTGAGATGCCCTCCACCATTAATCGCACGCAGTGTGTCTCAATTGTGGTGGATTTGTTTTTGCATCATCAAGCTAATAATCACAAACAAAAAACTACTGCTTGGTAATTATGCACAGCATCCATTTGTGGCTTAATTGCATCCTACTGGAATACATCGCTTTCCTATGTGCAGAACATGTCATTTTATGTGTTTTGTTACTGAACTTGAGATCTCAACATGGGCCAAAAAGGTGCCTTCCTTGTCAATATTGACAAAATAGAATATCAGTAAATCTAAAATCAATGTCACCACCAGGTAAGGCAACTGCACTTTTCTACAACCATTCATTCGTTTATACCAGGCATGGTTTAGTATTTTCTTAATTTAGTGGAATCTGCGATTGGCCGATCCTTACTGATACTGCTCAAAAAAATAAAAGGAACACTAAAATAACACATCCTAGATCTGATTGAATGAAATATTCTTATTAAATACTTTGTTCTTTACATAGTTGAATGTGCTGACAACAAAATTTGCATAAAAGCATGTGAAATTGTCAATCTGTGTTGCTTCCGATGTGGACAGTTTGATTTCACAAACACTTGGGCGTTACATTGTGTTGTTTAAGTCCATCCATCCATTTTCTATACCGCTTCTCCTCATTAGGGTCGCGGGGGTATGATGGAGCCTATCTCAGCTGACTTCGGGCGAGAGGCGGGTACACCCTGGACTGGTCGCATATAGACAAACAACCATTCACACTCACATTCATACCGACGGACAATTTAGAGTCACCAGTTAACCTAACATGTACGTTTTTGGGATGTGGGAGGAAACCGGAGTACCCGGAGTAAACCCACGTACGAGAATTGAACCCAGGTCTTCCCGATCTCCAGACTGTGACTGTGTGGCCACGAGACCACCGTGCGGCCGTGTTGTTTAAGTGTTGTTTCCTTTTATTATTTTGGAGCAGTGTAGTTTGGACAGCAATTTTCTAAACTTCATTTATATTTGACTACCCCACGTGCAGTTAAAACAAATTTGTATTGTTCAATGTTTTTCAACAAAATAAGATAGGAACATTGAAGGTTTATGCTGTCAGTTATTAAATAAATAAATAAATAAATAAATAAATAAATAAATCGAAATCAGCAGGTCAGGCTTATTAAAGCTCAGTAATAGGCCAGAATTGGTCATTGTAATTGGTGCACCGCTACTTTATACTTCAAGACCTGTAGACATCCACAATGTATCTAACCAGGCATCCTTAAATTGTTTGTTTATGTGTGGATATCCATGAATTTGGAAACTTTGCATGGGAATAGGTCATGGGTCGGCAACCTTGGGCATCAACAGAGCCATTTTGCCTCCACTTCCAGTAAAAAAAAAACAAAAAAAAGTCTGGAGCTGCAAAACATGACGCAGCTCATGAAGTTTTAAAAGTTTTAATCTTTTTAAAATTTTACCTGTTACAACAACAGAATTTAACTAACAAGTGCAGAGTGCATGTTGAAATAACACTGAACTATGTAGGCTTTTTTGGGTGTCCCCGTGTTTGTGTAAAATGAAAAGAAAACATAACCAACTTTAACATTAAGAAAAGCCCATAAGAGTTCACATATCTACATGTCAGTGTGTCTGCTCAATATCGTTGACATCACTTGACTCATCACAGGCAATTCAATATGCAATTGCACTGAATTCATGTCATCAGTTTGCCAGCTGGTGGTCCTGTTCTTGACTGTCTTTGCAGGGAGAGGCATTTCTTTCATTTCCTTGTTTATTTTTTTAAATTCAGATAATAGATGCCGTGATATTCTTATGAACGGATACTTCATGTATTCTCCATCTGTGAACGGCTTCCTCCTCCTCACGCTCTCCAGAGCAGCGAGTCACCTACAACACTAGCAGCTAACATACTCCTTGATAGTATGTTTGCGCTATTCAACCTTCCGTAGTAGTTTCCAAATAGCTCCCTTACACCCATCTGCAGTTGGGTGCTTTTCAGAAAAAGCTGAGTGCTTATTCTGTAATGTCTTTCAACGTTGCATTTTCTGTTTGCTAATTTCTTGCCACATATCAAGCACACGGGTAAGCCCGTGTCATTGGCAGTGAAGGCAAAGGAATATATCCATTCAGAATTAAACTCTATTTTCTTGCGACATTTTTCTCTTTAGGGGCAAATTCATAGTTATGGATAGCTTACCACGGGGTAGCACACTCTCAAGACGTCTTTTTCATGTGTCATTATCACACTGGCTCTCCTCCCCCTTCCCTTGCTCATCTAATCAGCAGTCACAACGCAGTTTAGATGAATTCACGAACTTGCGGTGAGTCGGATATTTCATACTCTTTTTGAAAACGCACATTTCCTCTGCTTCGCAACAAGGGGGCTAAAGAGCTGCACACGGCTCCAGAGCCGACCATCGGAATAGGCACTATGGCTACGTTCACACTGCACGGTATGATACTCTTCTGATTTTTTGTTAAAATCTGCTCTTTTTATGTAATAGTTCCATTACCGAAAAATGTGACTTGTATTTACATGAAATGTGAACACATTGCGTTTGGGAAGTGGACATGCATGCGCACAAAAAACTAGGTCACACACGTGTTACAAAAGTAAACGTTCCCAATTTGTGGTCTCAGTCCTGGCGTATCGGTGCCAATTTCACGGATTTGTGCAACCAAAGTCAATTTTCTTACCAAAATTATTTTGCGCAGGAGATAAAGAAGGAAGACGGCAAGACATTGACATGAGATTTTTAAAATCATTTTCGGATGACAAGAAGAACTTTTGCCTACATCTGTGAGTACCTTTGCCTAACGACTGCAGTAGCATCAGACACATATCAGATTTACTATATACCCGCATATGAAAGACGCCTGGGTCGCATTTGGAAAAACTGCAGATTTGTACTGTTCCCACTGACATGAAAAAATATGAACAAAAAAAATCTGAATTGACTTGCAGTATGAATGTAATCTATGTATCCTTTTAATAGCCAAGCACACAACTCACTGTAGGTCTGTTCAGGCAAATTCCCCACCTCTTTGCCACTCTAGTTGAGATCACAACACTAATCAATGTCACAATCAATAGTATCCAAATAAAGCCTGTAAGATGTGTTCTGCGCATATATTAGAAAAGTAATACGATGGATAATGTGATACACTGTAACATCAAGGTTCTCCCAGTGGGCTACAATCATGAAATTGTAACATGCTTGCAAACATGAAATTGTTGCAGTGTGAAGGTGTGCATCACAGCATGGCTTTGATTACTGGTACTCTTCTGTGCTTAACTTCATTCAACGTTTGCTTGTTCTTCTCCCTTGCATCCTTCCAGTCTTCCTCACATTCAGCTGGAGACCAGGACCTGATTGCACGCATGAAGAGCCTGGAATTGGAGAACCAGACTTTGCACAAAGGTTAGCACATTTAAACTTTTATGTTTGCATGACAAGCTAACTGAGATGCTTTGTTTCAGTGGTGGGGGACATGAGGGCCGCCCTGCAGAAACTGGAGTCCAGAGTGGCTCAGCTGGAGAAGACCCCTGCACCAGCCACTGTACCCGCAGTCAAGGTAGAAGAAGGCAAGGGGAGAAACACTTCTATTTACGTCTGTCGCCTCTTTAATCTTTTTTTCTCCAACTAGGCCGAGCTCATTCAGGTTGCCCCAGCCAAAAAAGTTGTGGTGGAAGAGAATTGCGATGACGACGATGATATTGACCTGTTCGGTACTGATGACGAAGATGAGGAGGCGGCTCGCCTCAAGCAGGAACGCATAGAGGCGTATGCCGCCAAGAAGGCTAAGAAGCCTGTCTTGATCGCCAAGTCGTCAATCTTATTGGACGTCAAGCCTGTAAGTAACACTGCTCTACTGTTTTAGTAGTCTACGTTTAGTAGCCAGCTTACATTTTTTGTTCTTTCAGTGGGACGACGAGACAGACATGACTAAGCTGGAGGAGTGCGTGCGTTCGGTGCAGATGGACGGGCTCCTGTGGGGGGCTTCCAAGCTGGTGCCAGTGGGCTATGGCATCAAAAAGCTGCAGATCAACTGTGTGGTGGAGGACGACAAAGTGGGTACAGACATCTTGGAGGAGGAGATCACCAAGTTTGAGGACTATGTGAGTACAAAAACAAATAAAATAAAACACAAAGTTTTTGAGTGCAAAAATCTTTCATTTATTTAATGTAGAAAACTGCTTTGAAATACAAAATCTAGCAAACATGCACTGAGTTTTGCTCACTCTTACAGGTCCAAAGTGTCGACGTTGCTGCCTTCAATAAGATATGAACAAAATGCTGCTTATTGGTACATATAATTAAAATTTAAAAAAATCCCTGAGCAACTTCTGCCTTATTTGGCCTCTTCATATTAGCACTGGCTATGACAATAGGCAGACCTGCACAGTCTGAGGTCAAGTCAGAGTAGGACAATCCAAATTTGGATAAGCACCTCAAGGCATCTCGTTACACTGTGCAGGTGTAACTAATACTGTGGCCTAAGTCTTTACAGGGAACACAACTTCAAAGTAGACCCCAAACCCACCCAAAATCCTGGATACACAGGCTGGCTGAACGTAGTCTGGACACTGTGAAGGTGAACCATGCTATCAGACACGTTGTAGAAGGACAAAACACCACCCCTAAAGTTCAGATACACTCCTATCCTGTTGCCACATGGTATGGCCAAGCTAACGCTGTGCTTGTCGTGCCGAAACATACACCCGCCGTGCGTGCAGTCCAGGCTCCAGGATTTGGAGTTGTGGCCCAGTTTGCTGTCGCTGCCGCCACCGCTCCTGCTCATGCTTCTGTAGCAAACGCCCACAGAAGCCCCACCCTTACCGGCCCACTCCACCTCCCAGTAGCAGCGGCCCGCCATACCGGCGCGACACAGTACCTGAGCCCAGCTGGTGAAGCGGTCAGGGTGCTCGGGGTATGGCTGGGGCTCGGAGCGTGTGGTCACCGCTCTGTGGCCCTCGGACAAGCTCAGGTATGGGTTGGCGGTGTTGAGGTCCAGTGTTAAATCTTGGGTATCTGTGCACACCAATTAAGTTTTAAATATGGACGGCAACAGCCTTAAAAAATGAAAAATCTTACTCACAGTGTAGAAATTCTTCTCTGGTCTTTGGTTCTGAGTCATATAGTATGTGAGAATCTAGAGTTACTAGAAGGATGAGATGAAGAAATATGAGTTGATGACCAAAATCAATTAAATCCAACTTATTTGCATATACCTTTGGTCTTTTCTGAGGGATTTGGATTGCTTGTTTCCTTTAGTGAAAACACTGAAAATGAAGACAAATGTAAGCGTTGTTTATCCACAAAATAAGTCGTCATAAAGATTGTAATGTGCTGTAGACTTGCCTTTATCTGAGATTCTGTTAAATTCTCTCTGGAGGCTTTCATCCAGACTGTCCCTCAGCTCGGCCAGGCCACCTCTGATGCTTTTATACATCAAGTAGGGAAATGTGTCCGTGTTGGGAGTCTGCACCCTCTTGGATGGGAAATGAAGGGATCTGCACTTCTGCAGTGATGAGCCAATTACATTACATTTATTTTAAAAAAACCCAACAAAAGGAATTGGCTGTATCAAACACTTCCTGCTCACCTGAAGGAAGTGGAGATGGTCATCCATCCGAGAGAGCTTCTCCAGCTCCGCCTCGCCCCTCCTTAACTCTGTCATCTCACGCTCCACCTTCTCCAGAAGCTGCTCGGCCTGAGTGAGGGCCACCCGCTCACGGCCTCGGATCATCTCCTTCACGTCGCTCCTATGCTTCTCAATGGTGCGGATAAGCTTGGAGAAGATCCTCTCGCTTTCCTCCACTGCCGCCTCAGTGGCGTGCTGCGTGAGATAAACAAGTATTGGCAACAATCACTGGCAACTCTGCATTGGGACAAAAGACTCAGTGCCCTACTAGATCTAGAAGATGGTATAAGAAAAACCCCAAAGCAAAAAAAAAAAAAATGCAGCCCCATGTTGCTAAGGAAACAACATAATATGCATAACTGGTTTAAAAAAAAAAAAAAAAACTTTTGGGGTTCAAACCATTGTGCCCCACAAATTCTGCCTAGCAACAAGTCCAACCAATTCTATTGAAACTGTCCGGATTTTAAAGTGTAAGGCGCCACTCGTCCCCTGGGCGGGGGACACCAACTCAGGGTAGGTGCAGCAGCTTGAAGGGAAAAAAACCTCAATAAAAAATATATACATTTTTATCCTGGAATAATAATTTCAGCTACAAAATTATATATCTAATATCCATCCATCTATTTTGTATGCCGCTTATCCTCACTAGGGTCGCGGGTATGCTGGAGCCTATCCCAGCTGACTTCAGGCGAGAGGCTGAAGTTTCAAATTCACATTTGAAATAGCAACACCCTTAGGAATGATCAAATCAAGAGTGTGACCTCTGCTATGAGAAGGTTGGGTTACATGCTGAGTTAGACCAAACGTTTCAAGGACAGCAGTGAGTTCTTTAGCTCGCCTGTCATTAGCTACATCCACATGCACATTCAAGTCCCCCGTAATGACCAAATAGTCAAAATCAGTGCACACAACTGAAAGTAATTTTGAAAAATTGTCATTTTGAATGACACATACTTAAAAGAAAAAAAGCCCAAATGACAATTTTTGGGTGAGTATATTGTCCCTTCAATATGGCACAAACGCCACCACCCCTCTGGGCTTGTCGTGTTTCAGAAAGAAAGTAGAAATGAGGAGGACTAGACTCAATCAGGACAGCATTAACTGTGTTTTTGTTGAGCCATGTCTCAGTTAAAAACATATCGAGATTGTAAAAGGAAATAAAAAATGAATTAAAAATGATTTATTACTTAAAGATCTGACATTGAGTACAGCATGTTTAAGATTAGCCAGAGTTGAACTGGGCGTGTGTTCTTGCAAAGGATGGGGATTAGATTGCTTTGATTGGACAGTCTGCCTCTTACCTAATCGATGTGGATTGACACCCTGGACTGGTCGTCTTAATTGTTTTAATATTTAGTGGATACAGTAACTCGAGGGTTGAAGGTATATAAAAATGTTTTTTCTTTTACAGCAACAATCACAAGTGAGCTTGCTGTTTCACACTTAAACAACCCCACTTTTAGTACATTAAATTAGCATCAGAAGACAAATTGGCGTTGACAAAAAAAAAAGTTGGTTGTTGCCCCTAGAATTATTTTATGTAATAAATTTCCTTATTCAACCTCAAAAGTTAGTGTTCTCACTTTAATGTATCTGACAACATATCGTAGCTCCTTCTCCGCATCCTTTAGGTTCTGCTCGCACTTCAAAGATGCTTCTTGGAGTTTTCTCTACAAAAGATCACAAACTCAGTTTAGTCCCTCCTCAAATTATTAGAACCAAAGAACCATTTTCCGCAAAGTGAGCTTGCGGACAGAAAATCAATGGTGTCTAATCATAATAATTGCCCACTATGCTCACAGCCACTTCGGGGGCATACTTACGTAAATGGTATTTCAGGATTGCTATGATTTGCAGTGTTCAGCATTTAAGTTTTTTGGGTTTTTTTGTTACTGTTGCCGTTATTCTATACTTGATGATTATTTACCTGTTGTTCTGTACGCTCGTCCACCAGTTGCACGACCTCATGACCCTTGTGTTGACTTTTCACACACCGCGAGCATGCGCCCTCATGGTCCACTCGGCAGTAGCTCCTCACTACTTTGTGGTGATAAGGACATAACTTCTCTTTAGAACGTTTAGTTGTCTGTGGAAAACACAATCACAGACCCAGAACAAGCACTTGTGTTACATGTGGGCATGTGCAGGACTTCACATACAACCAAAACAAATACTGTACATCTACATCCTAGGTTCCCAAAGCGGGGTACACCGATTGGCATGAGGGGTACGTGAATAAAAATGAAAAAGAATCAGCGCCTCACATTCACTATTGCAAGTGTGCCTGAACGCCTCACGGCGCAAGGAGAACAGAGCAGAAAGACAGAGCATGAAGCTGTTCATTGCTCTGTGTGCATCTTAAGAACAAGTTTGATGATTATTTTATGCAGTAAGTGTTTCATTTTGAAGATTCCATTTATATATTATAGATGGTAAACAAATTTGGTGGCCGTTATTGTCCAGTGATGTCATATTGGTCAATTTTTAAATGTGATAAAACGAGAATAAATCAACTTTTTTACTATGTTATGTTAATGGTGGTGACGAATAGCAACATTTAAATCTACATATAAACGCTTCACCAATTACAGTTGCAATACGCAAGTTGACTTCACATTCAGTACAAAGCAAAGGAGCTGGAAATAAAGGAGTACAAGTAAGCCCACTTGTGGTGTACCCTGAGAGCTCATTGCTTGAAATTAAATGGACAGGAAAGATAGTGGACCTGCTGAGTGCATTCAGCTATTTGGTGGAACAACATGATAACTGTAAACCGATGGGGCGAAAATACAGGCGTAACAGGATTTGGGGTGAGTGTATTAGGAAAAGAAGTGGGTATACAAAAAAGATCCGGGGATGGATTAGGGGTATACACAGTAGAAATGGTGGCAGTCAAATGGGTGACGTTAACGTCACAAAAGAAGACCGTTATGCTCAGACTCGGCATGAGTTCTGGAAAGTATCACATCATTTCACTCGGACAGCAGACAGGACATTCTATATCAGATGCTGCAAGTCACAAAGATAAACAATAAGGGGGGGGCAGGGGAATGAAAGGGCAGACAAGTTGGCAAAGAGGGCACTGAGGGCAAGTAGGGTTGAAATGCACGTAAGCATAAGCAAGCAGAGGTGGAAAGCATGATAAAAGTGGAAAATGAGCCAAATTTCACAAAGCATGTGGGACAGAGAGAAAAGAGGAAGACACTTGTATCAAATCCAGCTGAAGGTCAAGGATTCAAGCACTGCTGGTAAGAGCAGGCACGAAGAAGTTGTGATAAGATTAAGGATGGTACAATGTGCTGTTAAAACATTGAAAATTCTGGGGAAGCAAGACACTGGATTGTGTGAAGAGTGTCGGGAAGAGAAGTCAGTTGAGCATATGATTCTGAGATGCAGGAGGTATCGAAGGGAGGTGATGAGGAGGGATCTGATGGGAATGGAAGAAATAACACTAAAAGGACTACTGAATATGGGTGAAAGGGCACAGCTAAGGAAGTTGCTTGACTATTTAAGAAGCACAGGGTTGTTTAACAGAATATGTGGGAAGGTGTACTTGGGGGAGGATAATCAAGGTGTTACATTTATTATGGGGTAGGACGTATATGTTTCCGTGTGGCACTAGTGAGGTTGTGACTGCAGTTAAGACACAACTGATGCACCGAAGTAATGGATGCCAACCACAATAAAACAGAGGAAAAAGACATTCAGTACTGTACTACTTGTACAACAAAAAATGGCGCACAACAGCGGTTTGTCTCCCTGATGAAGGCCGGGGTGGCTGACTTGTTGGTCATATGGTCATACTCTGTTGGTCAAGATAAAAATGTGACACGTTTTCTGATAGACTATTCGTCTACTACACAGCTACTCCTACTAGTGGTGATTACATATATCTACATTTAAACTCAAACAAGCGCCGACAAAAATGTACTACATTGTGTACTTGAATAACACCCCGGAAAATAAGGTGGTGCTCGTACGTCCGGTGTTTAGCGTGACATCACCCACTTGTGGTCTGGCATTCGTATTATACGTATTCCAAGGTAAAAAAAAAAACAAAACAAAACATACAAATTAAAAGTGCACTTTTGAAAACAAAGATGGCTGTGGCGTAAACATACCGTTTGTCCGACTGCGGCCGGAACCAGGCTGTGGCCGCGCCCACGGAAGCGCTCGTCGTGAGCCCGCAGGTGAGCCGCGCAGTAAGACTCCGTGCACGTGACGCAAGACGTCACGGCGTTGCTTTTCTTGCCAGTACAAACTCCACATTTCACCTCTTCCGTGGAAACTGGAGGTCCTGCTGGCTCTTGAAGTCCACTCTGCACCAACTTCTCCACCAGCTCGCCCAGCACAGTGTTCCTGTTTAGCTGAGGTTTCGGGCTGAACACCTGCCTGCACTGAGGGCAGCTGTACTGGCCCTTCTGCTTGGTTCTGTTCCAGTAGTCCTCGATGCAGCCCAGGCAGTAGCTGTGTCCGCATGGGATGGTCACTGGGTCTCTCAGGACCTCCAGGCACACAGAACAGCTGAACTGGTCCTGTTCTACAGAGATTGTCGCTGCTGCCATTTCCTACCTGGGACAGGGCGACTCTGTTGAGGGATGAAAGGGGGCGTAACCTACAGGTGTACAAAAGAGGTGGGTGGGCCGAAACAAATACCGATACCAATGACAGGATCAGTATTGGGTTTGTGCTAAGGTGATACTGATATTTTTCAGTTCTCTTAATTTGTGTTCACATATATTCACGAATCAGATGATTTAATTTTGTTTCCTAAAATGAGGTGTTTTAAGTATAAGCATGATTAAAATCATTCAGTGTGCGTGCAAATCTTCAAGTAATATGTATCGGTATCGGCAATAGTGTCTCTTTATTTACTGCGTATCGGACTGATACCATATTTGCAGTCTCGCCCACCACCTACTGGTGATCAGGTTACAGCTGCTGGAGGCATCCAATGCGGAGACGGGACGACTTGACTTACAATGTAAACATGAATGCATGTGCAGGGTGTGTGTACATGACATACATGCTTACGTGTGACGTTATGTACATGTTTTTTTTAATAGTACAAACCCAAATAATATATTACATGTGTATTAACCTTTTTTAAAAAAATACATTTTAATAAAATATACAGCCCTAGTGAGTCTGGCCTCTAATACTGCACTGTCCTGCAATGAATGTCAATGTCAAAAATATTGCTAAAGTAATAGTAAATGGTGTGTGCGTGTGTGTGTGTGTAACAACCCTGAAGATAATGCAACAAGCTCACAGGCTTGTAACAAAATAAAAGTGTGGTTCAGATGTGGACTAATAAAAAAGGAACGTTGAGGAAGAGAAGACATGGTATGTAAGATGATTGTAATCAAGTAATAAATGTCCAATTTCAAGTATTATTATTTCTTTCTGGTGTGACTGCGGCGCTGATGCCTCTGCCTGGACCCTGACATCAGTTTGGAGCCTGCAGAGACAAACCCGCACACAGTATTACTGATTATTTACAAATACTTGACTGAACTCATTCTTATTATTGTTCTCTAGTCTCTTCATTTTACAATGTAACTGACTAAAATTGGTAATTATTAAACAAGCTATATTGTAATGAACAAAAAAAATACATACACTCACTGGTCAGGTCACACATGCTTGAAAGGATTAAAATGCCTTTATTTCTGTGTTACAAACAGGGTTTAAAAAGTGGTGAAATGTGTATGCATTGCTTGAAATTGTAACTATTTTGCCATTTCTTTTACTTGTTACAAGAAATGTTACGATGCTCCTTTAATTTCTTGTCCCTCAAAATGCTGCCACTGAGCTTTCTTTGGCTCCATTTTGGGTTATTGATGTGAGAAACACTTGAATTCAAGAAACAACTCATGTCAAAACAGGAAGGTGGTGGTGGTTGATCTCGTTGCCACACCGTGTCTTTGGAAACAGTGACTCACTAAGTAACCTTAAATGCTCATCAATCGCTTTCATTCATCATTTATAGGTATTTGTATGCATTTTGAATGATTTTCTGCATGTCACACTGTCATTGTAAAACCATAAAAATTGATCTGTGTTAACATATTTGGCTTTTTGTAACGAGTTAATTCGAGTTACATGGTGTCTTATGGGAAAAATGTATTCCGTTAGTGTCTGTTTCGAGTCGTCAGACTTGTCCAGAATGAATTAATGATGCTAGCCAAGGTTCCACTGTCATTTACAACAGTGAAAACCCTGTAAATTTGACTATAAATTGTTTCAATTTGATGTTGGAATAATAGTTATATTGTTAATTGTTTATTGTTATAATTGTTATAATGGTTAATTGCATTTTTATTTTAATTGTATTCCTTTACTTAAAAAAAAATCTAGTATCTGTAAAATATTTGTATTATATTATTATTAAAAACACTTTTAGATGAGCTATTGAATATTTATTATTGTATTATTACATGATATTTATGTAATTAAAAACATTTGTACATATTTACAAATATTTTTAGTAACATAAAAGTGCATTATAATTTTTTTGGTTTTAATACATTTTAGGTTATTATAACTTATGTTTTTTGTTATTGTATTTTTGTCACGAAAAAACGATTTTAAAAATCATTATTTATTCAATATTTTCATTCATGTAATTCATTATTTAAAAAATGTTTGACTAACATAACGCTGTATTACCAAAAGGTGTGAAGACAAAAGTGGGCACTGCAGGTCGAGGAGAAGAGTTGAAGGAGCTCAGAGGACTTTGGTCCAGGCCCGGGGACGGGTTCGCTGCACAGACACAGACACACACACACGCGCACACGCACACTAAGACTCAGCAAGATGAAGCATAAACAAACAAGCTGAGTAAGCAGCTGTTGTATTTGTGATGGAAAATAAGATAATGTGATTCTTTTTCATTTATTGACAGAACACATTTTATGACAACATGGAATTTAACCTTTTGGTTTGCTTTGACGGGTGTGCAATACACAACTTGGCCACTGAAGGCTGCTGTTTACACGCATTATCAGGCTGCCATTGATGAGCAATCATGAGGTCATCATTTGACTCACCTGTTGCTTCCATTTCAGCAGGAGAATGGACATTGGCCAGAGGCGTTACATCTGCCTGGGCAGGCGGGGCGGGAGAATCCACGATAACCACATCTCGCACTACACGAGAACGGTAATGCACACAGTCAACATCACAACTGCCATTGTGTCAAAAAGTAGAAAAATGACTAAAACGTATCGATTTATATACATATATACATACACTCCTGATCAAAATCTTAAGACCAGTTGAAAAATTGCTAGAATTTGCATTTTGCACATTTGGACTTTATTGAGGTTTTAAGTAGAGCTACAATATGCAAAAACAAGAAGGGGGAGTGAGACAAAAAGCATTTTGAAAAAGTAATTTATTGAAAACAACAATTAAACTAAAATAGGCTGTTTATCAGCTGATCAAAAGTTTAAGACCACAGGTTATAAAAGCCAAAATCTACTCAAAATGTTCATTTTCTGTCAGGCATCACACTGTCATGCCCTCCTGATGGCTAAAGCTCAGAACCTTTCTCTTTTTGAACGTGGTCGGATTGTGGAGCTGCACAAGCAAGGCCTATGCAGGGTAAAAATACAGTATAGTAGTCCATCTGTGCAACGTGGGACAAAGTTAGAAGGTGCTTTCCAGGACCGTCAAACAATGTGGGACAAATTGCCGCTTGCATACATGCAAAAACTGGGGGATTTCTAGCTGTAAATTATTTTTGGAATAAAATAATGGTCCATATTTTCAAAATTGATATCCCCTTACATAAAATTTGATGTAGTTATCGTTGTAGTTGCGTATCAAATCGTTTACCACAAAGAGATTTACACCTGTGATAAAAACGTATCTCTATCTGCGATTGTGATTAATTATATATTAGGACTGTCAATCGATTAAAATATTTAATCGCATTTTGTCTATATTTAACTTATAATTAATCGCATTTCATCGCAGATGAAAAATGTTTTTATCTAATAGGGATGTAAATCTCTTTGTGGTTTGAGACAAATTTTATGTAAAAAGATATCAATTTCATATCCCGCCTCTCACCCGAAGTCAGCTGGGATAGGCTCCGGCATACCCGCGACCCTTGTGAGGATAAGCGGCATGGACAATGGATGGGTGGATGGGATATCAATTTCATAAATATGGGACATTATTTTATTCCAAAAAAATAATACACAATTAGAAATCCCCCAGTTTTTGCATGTTTAATGCGAGCTGCATTTTTTTTTCCCGCTTTGTTTGACGGTCCTTCTAACACACCTTCTAACTCTGTCCCATGATGCACAGAATTACTATACTGTGCTTTTACCCTTTTTCTTTCACCTCACCTTTGGTTCCAAATGCTGATACTATGTAGGAATGCTTCTACACAGGTAAGGGGTTCAGAGGGCAATCACTTTTTCCACACAGAGCCATGTCGGTTTAGATTTTTTTTCTCACTTAATAATTCATTTTGTGTTCAGTTGTGTTGTCATTGACTAATATTTAAATTTGGTTGATGCTCTGAAACAAGTGTGACAAACGTGCAAAAAAATAAGAAATCAGGAAGGGGGCGAACACTTTTTCACACCACTGTATGTGAAAAGGACTATTTAGTTGTTTTTGTTTGTTATTTCCCAATGAAATATAATAACATTTGTGGTGACTTGAATGGTGGCTGATGCTGTGTTGATAGTACAAAAAATAAAATAAGAAAAAGACCAAAGTCAACCTTTCTCATAGATGCTGACGAATCCTCCCTGGCAGACTTCCTGCAGCAACGCTTTGAAATCACACACAGCTTTTGTGGCAGGGTCAAAGGTCAAGTTGGGGTCGATGGCAATGGCAGGTAGAGCTGAGGACGCAGGCGCGGCTTGGAGGGACTGACAACTCTGCCAGGAGAGAAGAATCACGTTAATGTGATTGACTGTAATGTTAGCACTGAAGCTAAGCTAATGTTGCTGACATTTGTGTCCTCCCGCCATTCCTTACTCTTACGTTGTTGTGTATGATATATGGCAGGGGTCTTCAATTAAAATTGAGTGAGGTCCATTTATGCAATTTTTTTTCCACAGTGAAGGTCTGAACCTTATTTTGATTATCAATGATATGATTATCAAATGTATGGAAACCCTGCACATCACCCTATTGGTTCAATACAACACAATTTTCTTGGCCCCGAAATTGCATTTAAAATAAAAGAGGACCAGATTTCACATTTCACAGTAATAAACTTAGCCTTAGTAGTCAACATATGACTGTACAAACAATGAATGAACACAAGAGGCTTATTTTTAAGTTAAATAAAACTGCACCGGTTTCTCTGAAAAAATAACATAAAATAATAATTTAGTAAGTGTCTCTTTAACAAAATCTGCAATAGTACGTCTTCTTAGATTTTCAGATTTTTCTTGTTATTATTGTAGCTGACATTGAGATTTGCCTGAATTTGTCACACAATTCCTCTTTTTGTTTACTTTTGAGTAAAGTCTCTGCAGCAGAAGCACTCCACAACACTCCCGTCAGTGAAGGATTTTTTTGTCTTGCTCCAACATCTATACAATCCTTAGTGAACACTCATTTGCACGTTGCTGTGCTATGAATGAATGTTATGACTCTAATAGATTTTTCATACTGGCATCTTAGCGATGTTATTTTCCACGGTCTCACATCAGACTTGGGCGGATACTTCCGCTCTAATTATGTGTGTTTTGTCAGGTTGACGTGTCACATTTGCACTTTTGACCAGGGCTACAACTTCAGAGCATAGGAGACACTATGTTTTGGCACTGGATGCTGGAAGAATGAACATATACTGGCCGCACGGTGGATGAGTGGGTAGCATGTTGGCCACACAGTTAGGAGATTGAGAAGACCTGGGTTCAAATCTCCGCTTGGGCATCTCTGTGTGCATCTCTGTGCTCTGTTTGCATGTACCCCGCCTCTCGCCCGAAGTCAGCTAGGCTCCTCACCCTCGTGAGGATAAGCGGCATAGAAAATGGATGGGTCCGTAAACGGCCATCACTGGGTCCGTATCCGGACTGAGCTGATGGCTGATAAGTGGATGAAGCACCACGTAGCGCTTCCTGGAGACACACACAGTGTTGGAGGCAGGCACGGACAGACACAAAACGCCTTGTTTCCAGTAGAGGTGTCAAGCTCAAGGCCCGGGGCCGGATTTGGCCGGCCATATCATTTTATGTGGCCCGCGAAAGCCTTGAAATAATGCATGTCAAAAGGACACTTATTTTAATATTATTTTAAAAAAAATATTTGTATCTATATTGTAATTTTGTTGTTAATATTAATTTTGTCTTTACTTTTTTAAGCTTTATTTTTCATTACTTTACTTTTACACTATTGTCAAATTATATTTATTGTATTTTTATATGTACGCTGTAATTTAATATTTTTTTTTTACTTCATATAAATATATTTAAATAAGTACACATTCTAAAATATAAAAAAATATATTTTTACAGTAATATAAAAAAATGTAATATTTAAAACATCCATCCATCCATTTTCTATACCGCTTCTTCCTCATTAGGGTCGCGGGGGCATGCTGGAGCCTATCCCAGCTGACTTTGGGCGACAGACGGGGTACACCCTGGACTGGTCGCCAGCCAATCGCAGGGCACATATAGACAAACAACCATTCACACTCACATTCATACCTATGGGCAATTTAGAGTCACCAGTTAACCTCACCTGCATGTTTTTGGAATGTGGGAGGAAGCCGGAGTACCCGGAGAAAACCCACGCGCACACGGGGAGAACATGCAAACTCCACACAAGGGAGAATCAAACCCAGGTCTTCCCGATCTCCAGGCTGTTACTGTGTTGGCCAACGTGCTAACCACTAGACCACCGTGCGGCCTATTTAAAACATATTTTTACAATAATTTAATAAACATTTACTGTTACGTTTACAATAAATAATAAAATAATATATTAAAGTAAAAACAAAATTAATATTACTAACAAAAACAACTTAAAAGTATACATTTTTTAAATCAAAAAGACAATCTTTCTTGCTAAATGTATTTGTAGTCAACACTGACAGAAAACCTTAGATTTTTTTGTTGTCAAATCCAATTTAAAATAACTATTTTTTGTATTAGTTATTAATGAAAAATTAATGTAATAAATAATTATTAACAAATTTCTAAAATAGGATTATAAAAAGTGGCCCTCTGAGGATAACCATAACTGCGATGTGGCCCACGGCGAAAACGAGTTTGACGCCCCTGCAGTAGAGCTTACTAAATGCACTTTTAAACGGTCTATATTCCAACATCAAGGCTAACACACTGCCTCTGGCACTAAAATTGTTGAAAAATACTTTTCAGAAAAAGGCACAAACTTCAAAGAGAAATCTATGCCACGGGCTCAACCTGGAGAAAGTACAGGTGGTCCTCAGTGAGCGCCAACTTGTCCAGCTCAGCCTCCCTCCTCTTCAGCTCCGTGATCTCATTGTGGATCTTCTCCAGCAGCTGCTCGGCCTGATTGACCACCAGCTTCTCCTGGGCCTTGATCAGCTCACGCACCTCGAAACGCTTCAGATCAATGGAGCGGATCAGCTCGGTGAAGACGCAGTGGCTCGTCTCCGTCGCCAGCCGGGCCGAGCGCTACAGGAGAGGCCAGACGTTTGTGGCGTGTGCGACTGAAATAAAAAGTGTGCGAGAGTGCATGACTTACGTTGAGAGAGAAGATGGCTTGTCTCAACTCCTGAGCCTCCTTCTCTCTTTGCTGGATGCTCTGCTGAGAGTTTAGCTTCAGCTCACCAAGCTGTCTCTGGAGACAATGAAATATAAAAAAATAAAGACACTGTTGCCTCAAGTTAGAGGACACCACCCATACCCTGAGACTTGGTATGGCTGTAGGCAACCTCCTAAATTCCACAAGATGGCAACAGTTGCATTAGAAGTATCATGAGTGGTCAACATCCAGCAGCAGCTTTATGTACCTCTACATGCACTTTAAAATGTCACAATATTAAGTACACACAACATTTTGTGTAGGAAAATGATCAGATGTATTGTTTTTGTCCCTGTCAAACAGCTAGAGTAACCAAATGTTAGGAACAGCTCTCTTTCCAATGCAGGAAACCACACCCACAATAATACACATATCGTGTCAGTCAAAACAGAGCATTGTTCTTTGTACAGGCGGAATGTTTTGATGCCCAACATGATTACCGTAAGGAATGAATGGATACACGTACCTGTTGCTGTTGTATTTCCACCTCAGCCAGCACTGTGTCATGGCCCTTGTGTTGGTCGGTGAGACACAGGGAGCAGATGCACTGCTTGTCTGTGCGGCAGTAAACCTCCAGCAACTTGTTGTGTCGACCACAGACGCTCTCCTGGAGCCTCTTGGTGGCCGACACCAGCTTGTGCTTCTTGAACACGGCCGACTCGTAGTGCGGCCGGACATGCAGGTCGCAGTAGGAGGCCAGACACACTAGGCACGAACTGACCGCCTTGTTCTTCCTCCCGGGGCACACGTCGCACTCCACGTCGTCCGCCTCCGCCAGGCTTTGGCCTGCAGCCGAGGCTTCCTGGAACCCGCTTCGTTTGAATCTCTCTACCACGTCGGCCAGCAAGGTGCTCCGGGCGAGCGCCGGCCTCGGGTTGAAGCCCTGCCTGCATTGAGGGCACATAAAGACCCCCAGGTGGTCATCTTGGTCCCAGTAGTTGCGGATGCAGTCTGAGCAGTAACTGTGGCCACACGGGATGGTCACTGGCTCCCTCAGGACGTCCAGACACACCGAGCAGGTGAATTGTTCCTTGTCCAGGACCACCCCGGCATGGGCCATCTTTTAAAAAAAGGCAGGAAGGGACGTGGAAATAAGAATAACACGGAGGCTGGCGTTCTTGCCAGGAGTACCAAAACGTTTTGTTTACAGGAAGTGGCGTCAAGGGGTGTGGCCAATTGGCGGAAGTAAATGTTTTTCCCTTTAAAACGCAATACATTTAATTTTTTGATGGTGTGTAACATACTCTTAAAGCAAAACATTGACAAATAAATAGATAATCTATAGTATGAATCCAATACAGAAGAAATGGAAGAAAATACAGCGAGAACTTACGCTTTGTTTACAGCCAGTGGCGTCAAGGAGTTCGGCCAACTGGCGAAAGTGAATACTACGACGCAACGTCTACAGCAGGGGTCACCAACGTAGCCCCCCGCGACAACATGAGGTGCCTGCAAGCCTGCTTTTCATTCAGGTTTTCAGTTAATAATGTGAACACTAGAAAGAAAAGTATTTTGAAACATAAAATGTGAGTGGTGGATACCAGCATTTTGTGAATGTTTTGGTAAAACAAGCATATTTGATCTGTTCAGGTTGAAATAAGGTATTGAAATCATTTTTACAAAAATGAGTAGCTCGTGGCCATTTTCATTTTCTAAAAGTAGCTCTCGCAAGAAAAAACGTTGGTGACCACTGGTCTACGGTGTTTGCTAATGGCCTTGTCCCTGCGCAATACGTACCCGGAACGCAATCGGTTCAACTGGGTTCTACGCATGTGCAGAACGCGTCTACATTAGGTCGGCCTATTTTTTGGCAGTCACATGTTAGGTATGTGTAATCTACACCACCCGTCGATCTATTTTACGGCAGCACGCGTCCCCCTACACTCCCCAAAACGTTATTAAGATAGATAGAAATTTCAGAAATAACAACATAATCAATATATTTTTTTCTTATATCGTATACATTGTGCAAAGTGGACATTTTATAAGCCGTCTTTTCTTTGCTCCATAAATTTCACTTTTTTCGGCACTGAAAAAATACACACAAAAGCATTTGCTCAGAAGATATGTATGCGGTATTAACTCCCTTTAGAAAACAAATTGAAAAAGCTGAATCTTCTAGATTAATCCATCATTGCACTCATCATTGCATGGTTGTTAACACTGAAATATAACTGCATTTTGTGTTTTATTCCATTTATTTATGTTTGTTACACGTAACCGGATATGACATTTACGTCTGCGGTACGTGCATCGTGTACATTTTTACGTAGCTCAGTTTTGATGGATGTCATAAGATGATAGAAACATCACCCCAACAAGAGTCACTTAGAAAATAACCTCCCAACATATTACATATATGAAGTATGGTTATTGACCATTTATGTTCATACATCCATCCATTTTCTATGCCGCTTATCCTCATCAGGGAAGGGGGGGTATGCTGGAGCCTATCCCAGCTGACTTCGGGCGAGAGGCGGGGTACACCCTGGACTGGTCGCTAGCCAGTCGCATACAGTTAACTAACTACCACAGCACGTGACGTCGCAGAAGCGCTGTCGTAAAAAATAGCTAAAAGGAGTATGTGACGTAGACTGTGCGTGTGCGCGGGACCGATTTCGTTCCGGGTACGTGTTGTGCGCAGTGACAGGGCTATAACATGCTAAATATTCATAATTTAATACATCATTTGTCGTATAAAGGCACTTGGGAGATATACATGGGAGAAAATAAAGCAATTTCTCCCAGCTAACACATCACGAAAAAAGAATGTTAGTTTATGGTCCTCCCATGGTTAGTTAGAACCAAACCAAGAACTAACATTCTAACGTAGCAAAGTTAACCAGGTCTAACGTTCCCTAAACGTCGAGAGAACCAACCAACAGTCCTGTGGTCCTGTAACCGCAGCTGTTACCTCAACAACATTATGATTGGTTGTTTTTTGGTTGCTGTGATAACAAAGACAGTGCTGACGAAGTTCCTGTTTAGGCTATAAACCAGTAGTTTCCAACATTTTTTTCTTGTGAGCGCTACTTTTACAAAATGAAAATGGCCAAGAGCTAGTCATTTATTTTCATAGCTTATTTTAATGCAAATAAATTGAATATACTTGTTTTACCAGAACATTATCAAAATGTTGGTATCCACAACTCACATTTTGAATTTCAGAATGCATTTCTTTCTAGTGTTCTCGCTCGCGGACACCTCATGTGGTCGTGGGGGCTACCTGCTGCCCGCGGGCACTGTGTTGGTGACCCCGGCTAAACCATATGAAAAACGTCTAAACTCTTCCCTCTTTTAAATACAGACTATTTTCTGATGCCTTTCGTTAACTGATCGTTCTCTTTTTATTAACTTGATTATTCTTTTTTTTTAACCATTCTTCCTATTAAAGAAGCGCAAGCTTATGCTACGTTAAAAGGAAGTGACGTAGGGTGGTGACTAGCGGAAATTGGTGAGGCATTTAATGTGTTAATTAAACGCAATTTAAGTTAAAACTAAAAAAATCTAGTCTATAAACTGCCATATACAGTCATGGAAAAAATGATTAAAACACCCTCGTTTCTTCAGTTTCCTGTTCATTTTAATGCCTGATACAACTAAAGGTACCTTTATTTGGACAAATATGACAATGACAACAAAAATAGCTCACAAGAGTTAATTTTTTGGCAGTACAATGCTATAACTATTCATGTAAGAACTTAAGTGATTTTGGTAGTTGCTAGATAACAGCTCTTAAATTAAATTTATGAGCTATATTTGTTATCATCATTATATTTGTCCAAGCAAATGTACCTTTAGTTGTACCAGGAATTAAAATGGATCAATAAACTGAAGACACAAGGGTGGTGTCATCATTTTTTCCATTACTGTAATAATTACAATTTGGAAACTTTAAAATGGCGAAATAAAGGCCTAGCTGTGAATATGCTTTTATTCTGAATGAGTCTCCCAACGATGTTATTACCACTGCCAGCAAATAAATGGAACTTAAGTTGAAAACAAGCTGTAACGTAGAAGGTAACTCAAATAGTGGCAGCTTGCATGTATGTCATCAGGTTGTACAGATGTACAAATAAAATGACCAGTGTTTAACAGAATGCTAACGAGACAGGCACAATCCAGGATTGAAGACTATTTTTAATCTAAACATCTTTTAAATACAGTGAACATGTTGTATTATACAATGAACATGTTATACGACTGTCCATAATTTATAAGGAACATAAAAGGACATAACGTTAAACTTATTATCAAACAAGACCCCCACCCTCATCAGTGCATTTAATACCATAAATAACATTCAAATTTACACTTGCAGCTTTTAACGTTAAACATCTATTCCCCCAACACAGTACATTGATTTGGTCACAAACTGAAGTGGTAATGTAATAATATGAGGGAAAAGTTTCAAAGTTTTAAAAAGCCTAAAGCTTAATATTGTCCCCTCTGTCAACATTCATGATGTATTGCACGTTTTGATAAGTTTCTTGCAACCCTGCTAGCATTTGATAAATCAACTTATCAGATATGGTTGTAGCAGTTTCTTCCCTGACTACATGCAATTCCAATCAAGCAGCCCAACCTTTGAATACATCATCAAAAGCAACACAAAATGATCCCTTTAATGTATGCTTTGTACAAAACGTTGACGGGAAGATTTTAAAATCAGCGCATGTTTAAGAGGTTGGTTCAAGTATTTCATCTGTTCTTCTGTTTACTGAAACTTAAAGGTACAACTAATCAGGCAGAACAGGCGCAAACATTGCCCCGTTTCAAACCATGCACAGATCTCAACGGAAGATCAACTTCCCGCACCGCAAGCTTGTCTTATGTTTCACTCGTTGATAACCAAGATGCCTGAAGTCGACTACTAAACTAAGCTGTGAGGCTCTTGTGTCACTTTGGAGTCAACTTCAAAGTACTCTCAATGCATTTTTTTAAACATGAAATGATTTTTTTGTCATGTTACTACTATCATACTTCCATCTAGTATTTCATTTCACGGCATACAAAAAACACACAGCAACATGCGAGTGTAACATCATTAGGCTAGTAATGGCGCTCTACTATTGTATATACAGTATTATTATGTGTGTGTTTATGTTGTACTGCTAATGGTATGTGAGCCTTTGTGAATGATAGAAGGTGTCAAGAGTGCTGTTTCATTCACTTTTCTTCTCCTCCAGTCCACTCTCGGCTCTCAGTGCTTGACTGTTGGCTGAAATGAAGCTGATCCAGTGCTTCAGGTCCTCTGGAAGCGGAGGACATTCAATCTAGCGACAAAAAAAAAACAACAAAAA
Source organism: Dunckerocampus dactyliophorus (assembly GCF_027744805.1). Taxonomy (NCBI): domain Eukaryota; kingdom Metazoa; phylum Chordata; class Actinopteri; order Syngnathiformes; family Syngnathidae; genus Dunckerocampus; species Dunckerocampus dactyliophorus. Next base: position 18,761,278 of record NC_072820.1, on the reverse strand, counting down.
AAAGTCAGCACCACCATTTTACAGCTAATAAATCCTTTAAAGTCATTTTCAGCAAAAAAAGAAAAGAAATTCAAACAAACTGTGCCACTTTATTGTGGCAATTTCCTTTACTATCACCATATATGGCGATAAGGTGGTTTTTACCACATACACTCACTGCCTGCACAGAAGACCCGGCATCTGTAAAGCTGATATTTGCAGTGGAGTTTAAAGAGAACGCGCCGCTTTCACATGATTCTGCTCAATACAAAAAAATACATCTTTAATTAAACTGAATGGCTGCCTATTATAACATATTTTAACATATCCCACCAAATAACATCTGAGTTTAACAAGAGTTAATCTTTGCCATATTGATTTGAATTGTGAATTACTGAATATCAACAATTTTGATGACCTGTAAACTTTCAAACTGCGAATGTGAAACACTAATCAGTACTATTTAGTATAGTAGTTGCAAAGTTTACTGGTTAGGTTTGATATATGCCAGGGTTTCTGCTACATGTAATTGATTGTGGCGGCCCGTCACTACAAAATAAAAGCTGTCATACCTTTAATTTTTTTTTTTAACGTGAAAACAATGTCAAGTAATATATTGTATGAATGTATATACTGTATATGCTATATAGATATGTATATAGCTTATTATTTGCGCACATATTGACCACAATTAGTTTGAAAAGAATTTTATCAAAAATATTTCACTGCGAGGGCCGTGCGAGGGCCGCACGGTGGCCAGGTGGTTAGCATATTGGCCAACACAGTAACAGTCTGGAGATCGGGAAGACTTGGGTTCGATTCTCCCTTGGGCATTTCTGTGTGGAGTTTGCATGTGCGTGGGTTTTCTCCAGGTACACCGGTTTCCTCCCACATCCAAAAACATGCATGTTAGCGACTCTAAATTGTCCATAGATATGACAATGATATGAATTTGAGTGTGAATGGTTGTTTGTCTATATGTGCGACCAGTCCAGGGTGTACCCCGCCTGTCGCCCGAGCTGGGATAGGCTCCAGCATGCCCCACGACCCTAATGAGGAAAAGCGGTATAGAAGATGGATGGATATTTCACTGCGCTTTATTTTGATAAAACGTGTAGCGGAATCGCCTGTATGCCGTGTTGGCACTTCAGCATGAGCAAGTGTTCACTGTGTTCCTTATTATCGTGCAGATAAAAAAATAGGCCCTAAAATGTGTACACAATTAACAGCTTGTCACATGCCAAGCCTGTGTATGCCAGCGTGTGTGATGGCTCACAGTTCAATCTCATTCGACTTTCTGTCGTCTTTTAACCATTTTGCACTGCCTTTCTGGCGGTAGCTAGCTAGATCACAGGCAAACTAGAAGTGGCTATCACATTCATGCTAACTTACTTTTTAAAGTGTCACTTTAGTTCTTCTATCTTGCTCTCGTTACTATACTTACGGCTTGTCTTCAAAACACTAGATGTGTGTCTAAGTTGTTCAACAAACACGTAGTGTGTCCAGCCATAGACAGTGATGCTATCACAGGGGTCTCCAACAGGTGGCTAACCAGCTGATTTAGTTCACCAAAGAATATTTTCTTCACCTCTTAGTAGTTTTAAAAGTGTTCTATTCAAACATGATGACTGTACTTAATGACAAATTAGCACACAGAGTGGAGATGTACTTTATAAATAAACTACAATTAAATGTGGGCAGTCACATAAAATAACTCACCTCTCCCCTCTTTTGTCAAAGTAGATTTAATAATGCTGCAAGTTGGACACACCTGTGCTATCATAACCCTGGACTCTCCATTTATATTACACTTTTATAGGACACAAAAATATTAAATGATTTTGTTAATTGTGTTATTTTGAACTAAAAAATATATCATTGAAGAATTCATTTCCCATGTATTAATTTTACTCTAAAAACAGGCAGCAAATTCAATTTAGGTTTAGGTACAATTTAGGTACAAAATGTTGTACTTTTGTACTAGTCACATATTCCTATTGCACTAAATGGGTCCGGTTAAAAAAAAAAAAAGGCTCAACAGCACTTTAAGTGCTCTGAGCAACATTGCCATTGAATGAAGTTTTGCAATGTTCTCAGTTCATGTTCTGCTGGTTGTTGAAAAGCGTGAAATAAGTTAATAAAGAAGTCATAAAAATATGTCATAATAAAACAATTGCAGACGCAGCAGCGGTGGCAGTCCCATGCAGCCCACCCACAGCTTCAGAAAATCCTGTGTGCTATATTATTTTATAGTAAGAGGTAGATCATTTTCATTGTGTGCACCCCCGATATACATGTTAAATTTCCATAAATACTCTTATTTATAAATAAAATAAATACATATATATTCTGTTTATAGGGGGAGGTAGATCTTTGGGACAAACTCAAAAAGTGAGCACCGCTGTGCTGTATAGTTACAGGTATAGCCTGTATTTTTCACATATTGACCACAGTTAATTGGAAATAAAATATCAAATATAAAAACGTTTCACTACACTTTATTTTGAAAAACATGCACCAGAATCACCTGTCTGACAGTTAAAGGGTGGAAGGAAAAGCAGAGAGAAAGGCATTTGATGTTCAAGCCTGTGAAAACGACCCTAATGTTGACATTGTCGTCCATCCGTCAGCTGCAGTAATCCCAGCTGACTTTGGGTGAGAGGCGGGACTGGTCGCCAGCCAATCGCTGGGCACATATAGACAAACTACCATTCACTCTCACATTCATAGCTGCCAATTAACCTAATATGCACGTTATTGGAATGTGAGAGAAAACCCACGCGGAGAACATGCAAACTCCGCCCACATCTTCCCAACCTCCTGACCGTTTGGCCAACATGCTAACCACTGGGCCACTAGGCACAGTCCTGTTGATATTACACAGTAAATTTAAATATATATTTTTTAAATCCTGCCACAGCAACGGCGGCACAACACATGGGCGGCAGTACGCCTCGCATGCAGCCCACCACCACAGCTTCAACAAATCCCAGGGGAAACCCTGTATGTATATGTATATGCGTGTGTGTGTGTATATACACGCACATACATATAGTGTATATGTATTTACACACACACACACGCACACTATATATACATATATAACTACACACACGCAATTTTTCTATATAGTTAACTTCCCCACTTAATTGATCAAGGAAATTTTGTCAAATGCGCATTTGCTTTTGTAACACACGTTATATTGGCACAATACATTATTTTTATGATCATTACTCACATTTGTGAAAATAAAATGCAGAAAAATAAATATTACTATTGCCTGGGGGTTTCTGCAGTTGAGTAAATAAAACACGCAAGGTCATTGAGGAAATATGTTTTTTTGAGTTGAGTTTTTTTGAATTTGTCTAAAATAGACAAGTCTGCTCAAAGGTGGCCACAATGTCAACATGTTCTGAATTAGTGTAGCACAGTGGTCACAACCGTTTCGAACCTAAGACCCCTGATTTTGGTCATGAACCTAAGCTACAAAGATGAAAAAATTTTGTAGAAAGGTTTTTTAAAAAATGATTTTTACAGACAGTGGCTCATCGTCGGGGTTTGGCGCGTGGTGTCAGCTCTGTGAGCAAACCATAACTCTATTTGGCTCCTGGTCGCAGGCAAGCGGGAGTGTTGTTGGGGCTGGAGCTGGCTGATGCGTTGCAACAGTCAGATCCACGTCACCGCAGCTTGAGGATTTTTTGTTTGATGCACGGCGCAGTGACCTGCCCTGGCACAGCCAGGATTTGCAGGTCTATTGGTCACTCTCTCGGAGGGGAGGTTACTGATGTGACAATGCATTTATTTTTCCTAATATTTTCAGGATCGACTGGCAGTCTCAAATATCGACTGGTCCATCGCGATCAACGAATTGGCAACCCCTGGTATAGTGTCTCCTTTAATTTTTAATGACCTTTTTTGATTCATAAAAGTTGTATCATTGCTTTTCTGCTACTTATGCTTTGTACGGTGTCCCTCATTGCTCAAAAGGTGCATCATTTGCGTGTTATTTATGCTTTGAATGATGTCCTTCTGTGCCCCAAAAGTCACATTATTGCGGCTTCTCCCATTATTTATACTTTGTACAGTGTCCTTGAGTACCCAAAAAGCGTCTATGCGTGAGAAGTACTATTGTAAAAAGGCATTATGTTCCAGATCAAAGTGATAAAATGACATGAGGTGGACGCAACTATAAATCCAGTGCATTTTGTTAGGACAATAAGTGTTTGACGGCATTATTCCATGAACGCCTTTATTCTCACTCACCTTCTCTTTGCAGACAAACTCAATAATGCGCTCAGGGCTACTGTGCACCACACTCTGCTTGCAGAGCAACACTGCAGACACAAACGCATCCTTCTTGGATACAAATCGCTGCTCCAAGTAAAATGCTTTGTCGTCCCATCCCACCACTCTGGTACGGATCTCGAATGCCTCGCCAAATGCCAGGGAGCGCCGGTAGCGGATGGTGGAGGCCCCCACCACCATTTTGGCCCCCATCTTGAACAAGGACATGAAGAGGCCCATGCGCATGTTGTGGTGGAAGCGGGCAAAGTCACACTCCCTCAGGTAGCGCGAGTTGTTCATGTGGCCCTTGTAGTCTACATCATGGGGAAGGACTCTGCCGTGCACAGTTTGCTCTGCTAGGATGTCCTTTAGTTGTGGCTGGAAGATGGTTGTGATGAAAACCTGGGCCCCTCGCAGGAAGTACCACACATCCACAATGCAGAAGAGCAGCAGGAGGGCTCCCAGCACCAAGAGCAACATATCTCTGGAACAACAAACACAATATTACTGCTCACTTTCTCTTTGAACTGTTACTGTTACTTTTAAGTGTAAATATGGCTTTAGGAGGCCTAACAAACGATAGACTAACATGCCACAGTTCGATTAATACGAGTTAAAATAACAGTTTACGGCATCACTAGAGAAGCTTCTCTTCAACCTTGAGAGGGCTAGCAAGCTACAGCCTGCTGACAGCAGCCTTCTGTGCTAGCTTTTGCCAGTCCCGTCTGTACAACATCAAAACACGCAGCAACGTTTGCCTGACGTGTTCGTAAGCGACGAAAAGAAAGCACACAATTAGGCTATCTTCACGGCTTTGTAGCGACATAACTTACCGTGCCTTCGAAAGAGAGCGCTAACATTTGATGCGATGCGGTCTGAAAACGCCGGCAGACTGGCTCAACGTCAAGCATGACTTCCGCATTTGCGACGACACGTGATAAAGTAAGAAGTTTTTAAGAAATCCTACTTTATTACAGTTATTTATCATATCCCCAATAACGTGTACTTAAATAACGTATAAACAAGACGTAACAACAGATTTTCATGTGAATGTTATGTTTGTATTGTAGGAATTTGACACTTCCGGGTTTGTGATGATGCAGCATCGTTGGAATTTAATCTACAGGGTATTCTGCGAAGCGAGTTTAGTGAGTTAGCCTACTGTGTTGAATTGAAACCCGGATTTGCGTGTTCAGGTAGGTAGGTAGCTCTCTTTTAAAGCAGCTGTATCACCATGGTAATTTAGGATAAACTCATAACCTAGTGGGGACCAGGTTATATCCAGGCTTTCTGCATAAAATCAGCTACTAAAGTGCCACTGTTTGACTGTTAACTAACTCAGAGATGGCGTCATCACCATTTATTGAGAACCAACGAGGTTGTCGAGGGGACGTGGAGAAAAACAAATGAAAAAAGCATTCCAAGATGATACTATTCAGCTATAAACGAGATAGATTTTCAGACGAGGGAATACGCTTGATAAACTCACAATATGCAATATGCAACATTAGCAGACGTAGTCACCGCAGTCATTGCGCGAGTACTCACGTCAACACTGCCATCTAGTGGTCACAGCGACATACAATTTAAAAGATTTTAAATAAGTTATATTTTATTTGTATTATATATTGTTATATTCAGTTATTGTATATTATATATATTCATATTATAAATTGCAGTTAGTATAACAAATCAGTGTTAACTTGCCCATTACATGCTCAGCAGTGTTATGTCAGCGGCCCTTCCTCGCTCTATTGGCGGCGACAGTGTTGCTTTTAGCAGTCATTATCTTTTAGGAAGTCCTCGTAACGCTCCATAATTACGTACTCATTTTTTGTAAAACAGACTGGCTGGGATCGCTTCTCTTTTCAGCGGAAGTAGAATAATATGATGTCAAACGCCCCCCTTTTATGTGGACGGGCACTGAGCACAAGAACCGGACTCGACAAAGTAAGTTGATAACCACCGTTGCAGTACCATTTAGTTTTGTATGGGGAATTTAGGTTTTGTTTAGCTGCATCTTGAGCACAAAGCCTGGGTTGGTTGAGCCACTTTCGCAGTATACCCTCATTATGTCTCACAGCTTTCAAATGCCTTGGTGTCTGTCCTTCAGGTAGAACTGTAAGAGGTGGTCAGAGACCAGGAAGTCTGGATTTCTCTACTGAGACTGGTGCCCCCACAACCCGAACCCGGATAAGCGGAGAAACGGGATGGATGGATGGACTATTTATAATGAAACTGAACCCAACAAAACAATGTACCCAACAATGTACACAAATAAATAAAAATAATAATAAAGTAAAATAAAAAAGCAGCATCCAGGTAGCAGTGTTTGCAGCAGTGATTGTCATTCAAAACCACAAAGTGTCAGCTTTTGTTTCAGTTGGCTAATTTCCCTCACTTTTCTAGTCTGTCATCTGGAGCTCTCATGTCCCTCCCTGCTCTTTGTGTTCTTGTGTGTCTAACCCCACCCTCCCCCTTCTCCCCAGTGTTGACGCATACATACATATGACACATTTTGACCACTTGTGTGCAGTTTGAATAGAAAACGATGACTCATTTACTTCAACAAACCAGCGCCTGTCATTCAGGTCAAAGAACCAGTTTGTTAGCTAGCGACACATTACTTGGAGGCAGAGAAGGAGCGGCTGTAACAGCCATGTTGTAAGAGCTGCGCTGTTACAGCCTTAAACGTTTAGCTTTTTAAGGGCAGGACATGAGATGAGGAGGATAAAACAATCAGCTCAGGAGTTTGCTATGTAGTTGTGGCAGCAATGTCCAGATCAGTTATTGTAGCGTAGTGGTGGAACATGTGATGCTATGGGTGGGGGCAAAGAAGGGGAAGGCTGCCCATTTGGCAGTTCCACAGTCTGAGGGTACAGACTGAATCATACTGGTGGTCCTGGAGCGAATAGATTAGCCCTTCCTACCTGAGGGCAGCATGTAGAACAGGGCATGAGCAGGATGACAAATGTCCCACAGGATGTTATGCACTTGTCTCAAGCAGTGAGTGTCCTGCACCTTAAATGGAACACAAACCAAATGATTGTAAAAACTTGACAAAACCATTCTGACGACCTCTCAAGAAGTAGTTCAACAAAACAAGGTTCCTGAAGTATCTGATATGTTGACCTCTCCCAACGGTCAAGAAAAACATGACAAAACCATTCTGACGATCTCTCAAGAAATAGTTCAGGAACACAAGGTTCTTGAATTATCTGAGCGTGTGACTCCCCCAACCTCTCCCAACGATAAAGACGAACTTGACAAAACCATTCAAGGGACTAAAAAGATCCCAGAGGCCGAATATTTTTTCCTTAAACCTTGGGCCCGATCAGGCCAAAGTGGGAGGAACGGGCACACCAAACCTTCAAAAGCTACAGAAATCTTTGTTCTCCCAAAGATGACAAAGCCTTCAGGAAAGAAGCTGATTTATTTAAGTTCTTGTGGGACTTCTTCCCTGACCTGCTCTGCGGTGCTCACAAGCCCCGCCCCTCCTCATGCAGTGCTGACTGCTGGTCGGCTGCATCTGAACGTCTCCTCTGACCCGCAGACAGGTAATAACGGTGTTTTAATCCCTTGACTTTGTTTGTTGCTAAATTAAAAAAAAAAAAAAAAAGAAAAAAACAACTCTTGTCTTGCCTTGTCCAGCTGTTTACTGATGTTTGTCATGTTTAATGAAGGGAGAGAGGGAGACAGGGCACTGTTTTACAAATGAAACAAGTTCACTAGTTTTAGTTCATTTTAATCTTAGCTATTGAGATGAAAGATAGGTCTTACATTGAGCTACAGGACAGTCTGGTGAGGTATATTGTGGCATATTATCAGGGTGATACTGCTTCTGCTTCAACTGTCAGAAAACAGTAAAAAAAAAAAAGTGTTGAAAATTAGCAGAAAAATGTATAATTTATTGTAATTTAATAATATATTAATAATTTAATATAATAATAATACATATAACAATTTAATAATATATTTCTTTGTAAATGTCCCAAAATGTCTGTGCACGTGCCTGGTTTTGAAGAATTCCTGATTTGTGATATTAAAAATTCATATACAGTATAATCCTATTAAACGTTGACAAAAGGTCCATCCATTTTCTATGCCACTTATCCTCATTAGGGTCGTGGGGGTATGCTGGAGCCTATCCCAGCTGACTTCGGGCGAGAGGCGGGGTACACCCTGGTGTGCATAATATTAGACTAGTACTACTAATGTAAAGTGGTTTCAAGTACCTAGGTCACATGACCTGGAACCTATAGAACAAAATCCTTGATTATTCATATTAAAAATGAATATAAAATCATTTAAAATGTAATGTCTAAAAAAAAGAGGTGGTGCATGATATTACTATTTGAGGACTATACTACTGATACTAAGCGATTTGGAGTGCCTAGGTCACATGACCTGGAAGCTATTAAAAAAAAATCCTTGATTTTTTATGCTAAAATTTCATCCATAATAATCCTGTAAAAGATAAAAAATAGATAAAATGGCCGTGCAAAATACTTTTAGGGTAGGACTAATTATTTGACATGGTTATACATCAGTTGTTGGTTTTAGATTATATAAAATTTTTTAAACAAAGCAACAGTAATTTATTGATGGTCCCTAGTATAAACAACCAGCGGTTTGAGGGACACTGCTCGTGCGAGCTCCCCGCACCATGACAGAGCAGTCTGGGCACCGTGAGGGGGAACAACCGCTGTAGCTACAGAGCCGAATAGCCAACATCCAACGTGAACCGAACTTCACAGCGGTTTTGAGGAAACCTTTTGTTTTAATGACATATTATTGATATACTGGACCAGCAATAAGTAAATTCAAGTTTTACAGCAGCAAAGTTGACCGTTGGCACACAATATGAATTAAGAATTTGCAAAAATGTGCATATTCACTGCATGCAGCAAAATTGCAATTCAATATGAAATTGATGAGTGTGGATGTAAGGAAATGCAGTCAGTGAGCTACAAATGAGAAAAAAAATGGCATCATGTCGTAGCCATAGCTGGTGGCATGTGTGCATCTTAGAGAATGACAGCACTTCTTTTTTTTTTAAACCATGGTCTTAGCTCATGCATTTTTTTTAACATGTTGATTATCTGATTTTTGCACTTGCATCAACCATTGTTATCTACAAAAAATGTTAATCCCACCACTGAGATGCAGAAAAAAGGCACAACTTGAACTTTATTGGCTAATAACTTAGTATCTCTATTACAAAAAAGCTTATTTGTCTTTCATCTCAAGGCCGCTTTCTGCTCTGAGCGTCTGACTGCTGGCTGAGATGAAGTTGACCCAGTGCTGAAGGTCCTCTGGGAACTCAGGACATTCCACCTGACAGGGATTGAAAAAACACACAAGCTGAAGCCTTCTCAGACCTGAGAATGTTCTTCTTCGTCTTACCTTGCGCTTACAGAGATACTGCATGATCTTGTCTGGGCTGCTGTGTATGACACTCTGTTTGCAGTACATGACGGCACACACCAGACCGTCTTTGCGGGACACAAACCTCTGCTCCAGGAAAAAGGCTTTGTCGTCCCAAGTGACCACCCGACTCCTCAGCTCGTAGCCCTCGCCTATGCACAGAGCCCTGCGATAGCGAATAGTGGTGGCCCCCACCACCATGGACGCCCCTAGGGCCCGCAGTGCCATGAAGACGCCATTACGCACATACAGAGAGAAGCGGGCAAAGTCACACTCGCGGAGGTAGCGGGCATTGTTCATGTGACACATGTCGATGTCGCGGGGGGCTACTCGGCCCGTGAGAACCTGCTCTGCCGTCACGTCCCATACGGGAGGCTGGAACCAGGCCCGCAGAACCACCAAGGCTGCACGCAGGAAGTAAAACACGTCCAGGGTGCAGAAGAGAGCTAGCAAGGCGCCGAGCAGCAGCAGCAACCACATCTCTAGAGAGGACAGACACAAAGGCTTTACCAGAAAAAACATTAAAGGACGGAAAATCTATGGCATGACCTGGGGGGGTTCTGCCCATTAGGGATGCCCTTACGGCCTTGACACTCTTGGAGCACTCTTGTAAGGATGCAAAAGTTACTCTTGATCATTTTGTTTGTTTGTTTTTTAACTCAGTGTCCAATTTAACAAGTGTATGTACTCAAATTCAATTTCCTCCAATAATATAAACCCCGTTTGGCCACATAACAACCTTTTGACTTATCTGGACTCACTCCAGTAGTAGAGAAAAAAAAAAGTGACTCAGTTGTAACTGAATAGTTGAGATATTACAGACCAGAGAAAGAAAAACAGGCCTTTCAAGGTGAGCAAGCTGTGTGGCCATTACGCATACAGTTAGACTTGTGAGCCAACCACATCTCAATGTGCCAAGCAAATACAATAAATATATCTGAATTATTTGAAATGCTGTAAATTGGTGTTACTATTCTAGTTTATGATAACACGTTCATTGGTTGTGTGACAGGCGTCCGTGACCTGCTAACATGCATGAAAACTTGCATGGACGGGAGTCTTTAAGTGTGCAACCGAATGCTTGGACAATTTTAGATACTTGCGCTGCAAATCGTTAAAGATAGCGATGGTACTGCATAGCTGTGGGACGCTTTAAGAACTTAGTTCAGTCACGAGCTCTGCGGCGAAGAGTCCGCACAACAACCAGAGTCGAAAACAAACTTTTCAACTAATGACGAAATACTGAAACTCACCCAGGTGTTTTTTTGCTCTGACAAACAAAAGAAACCGCAAAGGTTAAGCCCAGCAAGTCATTGTGCAGAGTACATTTATTCCAACCACTTCCGGTTAGGACTTTACGAAATGCCGGACAGAATAAGCTTTTACACCACTCACCATAGCAAGGCACAGCGGAATGACAAACCAGCAAAGAAACTCGGGCTGTGTTTAAGGGGTTCACTTCAAATTTATATTTATAGGTTTGGGACATATATAAGCACACTTAAATTTATTTTTTTTAATTCCCGAATTATTAAACCGGATGTGACGCAGAAGCAGGGGGCGGTGATTGGCTCATAAACCAAGTCATTTACTCAATAAAAAATACAAAGAAATGAAACATCCTCGTAAAATTATCCTAGAATGCCACAAAGTTCAAGCATGTATAAGATACCTATTACTAATTTTAAAAAAAGTCACCAACATTGTCAAATCGAGCATCAGCAATGTCTTTGTAAAGCAGAAACGAAATGTTTAAACCCCTTTTAAAAATTAAAAACTACAAGAAAATACTGCAAGAATGCAAAAAATTCTCTGTCCTTTATACTGTAAATACAAAGCCAAACTATATGCAAATCAATGACACTATCAAACACTACTGTGATATTTCCGTATTGATCCAGTCACTTCCACATTTTAGTAGAAATCTCATCAGCTCAGTAGCTGACTTGTTGAAGTGACCAGTTGTAAACATTTGTTGATCATTTTCTCAGGCTTTACTACTGGTTCACTTCCTGTCCATGACGAAGCCTTTTCCATCTCTTCCTGCTTCCACCTCAGCCAGGTGTGAGAGTGGGAAAAGGGTGAAGCGACAATTTTGCTGCTTATTGTTGCTGTCTATCGTCCACAGATCAGCCTCCCTACCCAGGCTGGAGATATTGTGAGGGAATGAAGGGCGAGCTACCCGAGCAGGTGAGAAACCGCCAGTGGAGATCAGACTCGTCTTCCTCAGGCTCCCCCGCCACCTGATCCCCTGCTGGAGTTTTAAGGCAAACTTTCCTGTGTCGAGACGTCCTGGTACAGACATCAGCTTGACTTTTGTGCTGCCGAGAAGTCCTCGAGATAGCGTCCAAAGTATTTATTGGCTTGAGGGAGCCGCAATAGTTCAAGTGAGTAAGTCTAGGTGGAGCGGAGGGAGGATGTGGTCTTCGGATGGAGGTAGCAGTTAAAGCTTGTGAGGTCTTATCAGCGCTCTTTTGTTCTGATGGAAATCTGGAGGGGAGCCATTGGGACCGCATGGATGGGAAGAAAAAGGCACATATTGAAAAAGTTAAGCATCTATGCAGGCATCCGGCAACTGTGGGACATGTGGACAAACACGATATCGAGGCTGTAGAATGTATAAAAATGAGACCATAGTGAATGATAAGATAAAAATATGTGGAGCCATACAATTCAATGGAGGAATTAGGGAAAATATAAAAAATAAATATATTTGTACAAGTATGTGTGTGTGTGTGTGTATATATATATATATATATATATATATATATATATATATATATATATATATATATACACATATACACACATACAGCATATGGGTGATTCTCCTGAAAGGGGTACCAGAAAGAGTGCCGTCACTTCGAGGGGCATGACCCACAGACTCCAGTGATTTGCATCTCTAACCAAATAAAAAAATAGTGCAAACCCACTGAATAAACAGGGGAAACGGTGTTGAATATTTTCTTCGTGTGTAATTGTGTATAAAACACAATCTGATGTCAATTTCAGCCCATTTGCGCATCGCCATTTTGTGACATGTCACAAACACGATGAAATAAAAAAATTCAAAACGGTGGAACTTATGTTTCAGCTGTTGTGATTTCCCAAATATAACAACTCATTGTGCACCAAACACATTCTGCTGTTACCAAAACATGCAGTTTGACCAAACTCCGACAGAATGTGTACGCGTCTCAGACGTAACCAAAACTGAGTTGAGGAAGAGTAAATACAAATGAGCTGAGGTCAACCTTGACACACAATGTATTTAAGTGTTTTTTTTTTTTGTCAAAACTCAGACAATAACAAAAGTGACACTGATTCAAAATCAGAAATATAGCGTGATGTCCACAATACGCGTTACAATTTGGCTTTCTAATCAATACACTATGGGGGAACTACTTTTTTACATCATTTTTCCGCAGAAGGTGAAGTGTGTTACTCTTGTGCTAACTAACAATGCTTTGAAGAACACAGTATTGAGTCTTGCACAGAGTTTGAAGCAGGGTCCATCCACAAGCTCTGTGTTGCGTGTCAGCATGTTGCCATTACATCACATCCTGGGCCCTTACTTACAAAGCCTGCGAAACAAAACAGGGCCGAAAAGTTGCGTATGCCGTTTTCCACGCCAAGTATGGTACCTATAAAACCAAAACTTGACGTGAGGATGTGCGCACCGGTACGCCACCTTTTTAGCTGACGTACGCACTTTTTGGAAACATGGAAAAAAGGTGACGCACATTTGAAGTGGTGTGGTGAAATAATTTGTTAGAAATAAACATGTAATGGAAGCCAATAAAGTGCATGAAAACATCAAGCCGTTACTGACTTAAAACATTTGTGGAAAGTGTTGCTATTTTACATGACACTGATGGATATCGTTTGTTATTTATATCATGAAAAACACAATGCAGCGCTTGAATACTTAAACATTTTATTTTATAATCATGGTAATATTATGTGTTAAATTAATATTAATTATAACAAACATCAGGTTGTCAATTAAATCATTCTACGGGTTAAGATTACAAGACACAGAGCTAATATGTACTTACTGCGCTGTTTCTAGCAATTTTTTTTGACAATTTTTCATTGCATATGTCAAGTATGTCATCAACGGCAACATTTGTTTACCATGCACGGCCTTTATTTGTGTGGACAGTGTCAGGGCCATGTGTGTAAACTTCCTCTTTCCTTCTCCACAAATGATGGGCTTTCATTCTCATAGTAGCCTTGATTCAGAAGAAGCGAGCGAAATGCAATCAGTGGTCATTAAATATGGACACGACATTCATGAGACACTTTGCATTGACCATTTATGGTGAATTGAAGGCGTTCGACAGGGCGTGACGTAGGGTGGAGTTGCGTACGCACATTTGGACAGCTGGTGAAGCACAAATTGCGTGACTGTGTGCCTATGCCGCTTTTTTTTAGGTCTGAATATTTTTGTCCCTATGCACATAGACAGATTTCCATGCACAGTTTTATAAGTAAGGACCCTGGTCAGCAGTGATGTGTGGATTGATCCTCAAATATCAGTACCTCCGATACCAGCTCTTTATGCGCTAAGATCGATTCTCAAACTAAAATATGAGTACGGTACTTAAATGTGATATCATTGACAGGAACACAGTGGAAAGTAACGAAATGATTGAGATCTTGTCTAAAGGTTTACGCAGCGGCACACTGATCAGTCAGTCCATCTCAGTCTGTTGAAACGAAGGCTGATCGTAAACAGAGCCATTTGTGAATTGTGAATTTTCATTCTTATAGCAGTTGTTAATAATTATAATAATGAAGTTATTTTATATGATTTTGTCCTCTGTTTTTCTGTTGTTAGCTTGGCTATACTGGAAATCATGGCGTGACCTCAGGGGTCAGCAACCTGCTGCTCCGGATCCGCATGCGACTCTTCAGCCTCCTTGTTACGGCTCCCTTCGCTGAGCGCGGCAATTTTTTAACACAGAAGTAGGGCACGTACATTTTCGAAAAGAATATGAAATATCCGACTCACTGAAAGTCTGTGAATACATCTACACTGCGTTCTGACTTCTCAATGGATGAGCAAGGTAGGGGGAGGTAGGCTAGTGTATGCGGTAAGGGAGTTTTGAGTGGAGTCTGAAGCAAGTTACGGTGCAGTAAAATAAAACTCGGTATGTAATTAACGAGAGCATAGCAATATGTTTTATAACGAGAAACATGCAGTAGCTAAGTGCTCGGCGCCCGTGACACGCTAATCGCCGAGGTGGTGACTCCGGGAGGGGCAGGTAGTGTTGGGAGCTGACTGTGCACTGGCAGGAACTACAGAACAATGTGTGTTTTCACTTTTACGTCTCCAAATACCAGAAAAATCTCCCAACGACGTCAAGAAAAGTCCTTACATTTATCGCTAGTCGCTTTTGAGAAAATGAGTCACCAAGAGGGTTTGGAAAGTCACCAGATTTAGCGAGAAAATCTGCAAGTTGGCAACACTAGGCTGCACATGAGATCGTAAGGATGGGGAAGCAGTTCACAGATGGAGCATACATGAAATAATCGTTCTTAAAAATATCTGAGCATCTACTCTTCGAATTAAAAAATAAACCAGAAATGATTCAGAAAATGAAAGAATGCCTCCCTTTGCAAAGACAGTCAAGGACAGGACCAGTAGAATGGTTATTGATGACAAGCATAGGCGGCAATGCACAAACAACACTGGACTTTTTTTTTTAAGTTAAAGTTGGCAATTTTTTGTTTTAATTTTACACAAACATGGGAACCACTCTTTTCCTAGCAGAGGAGGCAAAATGGCTTTTCGATGGTAAAGGTTGCTGACCCCTGCGCTACCTCAATATACTTAAAAATCCCACCCATCCATCCCTCCACCTACCTTCTTCCACTTGCCCGAGGTCTACTTCAGAGTTTAAAATATTTATCTTAACAGAACAATTTTGATGCCGGTTATTGAATCATGAATACAAATAATTTATTTAATACTTTCAAATGTGTTTTTTCTCCAATACTTGTTGTTGTGATGTCCATGTTAGATCCATCCAATTAATTTATCCCAAAATCGATGGAAATATTCCTATGGATCTCACTCATTTTCCTACAACATCCTGTTCAAGTATTAAACAATAAAGTGCACAATATCATTTTTCCTGACTGTTTGTGTATGCACAGAAAAACTAAAGAAACAGTGAGACTACCATGAACTATACCATATATAAATGTCATATTTTCTTGCACGTTTTTCTTCATAAACTGAAACCGAACAAGTGATACTTTATTTTAATATGCAAATTCGTTCGAAAATAACTTTACTTTTGCTTGCTATGTCACACTTTTGATACCTGTTTCAGGAGAATGACCCATTTTTAAATATATGTACAAAAAACAGGTGCACACCGTTAAATTATAGAATAATACCAATAATCCTACCACTAATAATATTTTTATATTTATTCTCCAGATTTCCAGAGTTTCAGGCCTTTTTTATTTAAAATTATGTTTAAATTAATCAATACAATGACAGTTTACCTTCCGTAGTAATTGTACTCACCTGAATGTCTTTCTCAGTGCTTTATCTGGGACATTGGAGGGAGGTGATGGATAGAGCTCAAAGTCTTTTTGAATAGCACCTCGAAGCTCTTTCAAGTCTAAAAAGACAGTCATATAAAATGATATTTTATTTTAAAAAAGGATACACTTCCTGTTTTACACTAGTTGTCACAGTACTTTTTTCCAGTGATGTGCAGTCAGGGGAGGCAGAGCCTCCACCTTCCACTGAAGTGTATTATAAATGTATTTTCTGTATGATTCTAAACTTTTTAAACCCTTTCCTCAGTAAAAATCGCTGAATTTGGACATTTCCCGATAAAATACAGGGAAGAAACCTAATATGGGGCTGCAAGTATCTGTTCTTGGCTTAGTGTGCAAGACCTGCCAACCATCTGTGTGCAATCACTGAGTGCATTGAGTTGGATCATGGCGCCTGGCAGTTTCTGTTTGTCAATATGTCGCCAATAATACATATACTGGTAGAATCTTCATCTAAATCACAAGAAGAAACAGAGTCTGCTTAATCTAATACCACACAAACAATAATATGTTCTCATATTTTTATTGAAAAAAAGATTCACATGAACTCTTTACTCTTAACACAATTTTTTTTCGCTGACATTTTAAAGTAAAACATTATAGAAATCACACAGTTAAAAATAACGTAAAAAATATCAAACTTTTGAAATGCATTTTAATCCAGCCATCCATTTTCTACCGCAATGCTGTTGGCCAGAGCCAATGCCAGCTGCCCTTCCGATAGTTTCTGGGTCAGATACAAAAACTCAATTATTACTGGATAATGTGGCAGTCAAGAAGTAAACGTTCCTCATTTGATCACATAGTCAGCTAGCTAATTCTGCAGAGCCAACCCTTTTGACTAAGGTGCAAAACCATGCAGCACCAGTAGTTGCATTAATGGTAAAAATATTTTATTTATTATCGGTTAGCTTCAGTATAACGTTATTAAGAAGAATACATTCAGAGACTTAATATATTCTAAATTATTGATCTCTCTAAGCCTTTTTGAGTGGGGTCCCATATTTGTGTAAAATTAAAACTAAATATAGAAAACTTTAACATAAAAAGTCCATTAGAGTTCATATATGCATATCAGTGTTGTTGTATAACAGTTTTAGAACACTCCATTTTCTCTAGAGGAAAAAAAATACATTTTTAAGTGTTAAAATGGTCTGTCTCTCTTGCACTGTTAATTTTCTTGCCATTTTTGGTAGCATCAAATTACTTTCTCCAGTTCAATGCTGTTCAACTGATGTTCAGGAGGGTATGTGTGTTCCGAACACTGTTTTTATGCAGACAGAGTTTGGAGTAAGTACACCAGAACTTGGAACACCTGTAGGAATTAGTTGCACCAACTGCCAAGGCTTGATCAACCTCCATTTCTGCAGAACAGAATTGTTGACCCATTTTGTGAAACAAGCATTTTTATATAATTCTGAAATACATTATTTTTCAGTTTTGGGTATCCTTACCTTTTTTAACCTCTGGCACTTTACCACTTATCTTTGCCCCATATTTCAAGCTATTCATTGGACTTCAACGACTTGAATTACAATAAATAACTGTGAAAATTGGGGTGTTCTAAAACTTTTCACTGGTAGTGTACATGAAACGTTTGGTTGAAGTTATTGCTACTAAAGGAGGGTCAACCAGTTAGTAAATCCAAGGGTTCACTTACTTTTTCGTTGCTGCCCTGTTATGTTTACATGTTATTTTTGATAAGCAGACACTTTGTTTATTCTTGTGGTTTAGATGAAGACTACATTTTATAAAGAAATGTAAGAAACTCTAAAGAGGGTTAATATACTTTTTCCACACATTCCCTGAAAACACACACTCCTGATCAAAATCTTAAGACCAGTTGAAAAATTGCATTTTGCACATTTGGATCTTAATGAGGTTTTAAGTAGAGCTACAATATGCAAAAACAAGAAGGGGGAGTGAGACAAAAAACATTTTGAAAAAGTAATTTATTGAAAACAACAATTAAACTGAAATAGGTTGTTTATCAGCTGATCAAAAGTTTAAGACCACAGGCTATAAAAGCCAAAATCTGCTCAAAATGTTCATTTTCTGTCAGGCATTCACACTGTCATGCCCTCCTGATGGCTAAAGCTAAGGAGCTTTCTCTTTTTGAACGTGGTCGGATTGTGGAGCTGCATAAGCAAGGCCTCTCGCAGCGTGCCATTGCTGCTGAGGTTGGGCGCAGTGAATCAGTCAATCTACATTTTTTTTAAAGATCCTGAGCATTATGGAACAAAAAAGTCAAGTGGTAGACCCAAAAAAATCACACCTGCGCTGAGCCGGAGGATCCGATTGGCTGTCCATTAACACACAGATCCTGAGCATTATGGAACAAAAAAGTCAAGTGGTAGACCCAAAAAAATCACACCTGCGCTGAGTCAGAGGATCCGATTGGCTGTCCATTAAGACACAGGGCGGTCTTCGACCCAAATTAAGGTCCTTACTGGTGCCGACTGCAGCGCAACAACCATCAGACGGCATCTGCGGGAAAAGGGTTTAAAAAACAAAAAACAAATTCAAAGACCTCGTCTCCTTCAACGCCACAAAACTGCCCGTTTAGACTTTGTCAGGGAGCATCAAACATGGGACTTTGAAAGGTGGAAAAAAGTTTTATTCTGTGATGAGAAAAAATGTAACCTTGACGGTCCAGATGGCTTCCAACGTTACTGGCATGACAAGGAGATCCCACCTGAGATGTTTTCTACCCGGCACAGTGGAGGGGGGGTCCATCATGGTCTGGGGTGCTTTTTCATTCAGTGGAACACTGGAGATTCAGGTTGTGCAGGGTCGTCAAACAGCGGCTGCTTATGTGCAGATGTTGCAGCGGGCATCCCTCATGACTGAGGGCTCTCGTAACAGTTGGGTTTTTCAACAGGATAACGCTAAAGTTCACAATGCTCACTTGACCAAGGACTTCTTCAGGGAGAATAACATCACTCTTTTGGACCATCCTGCATGTTCCCCTGATTTAAATCCCACAGAGAACATTTGGGGATGGATGGCAAGGGAAGTTTATAAAAATGGCCATCAGTTCCAGACAGTTGATGCCCTTCTTCAAGCCATCTTCACCACTTGGAGCAATGTTCCCACTAGCCTCCTGGAAACACTCGCATCAAGCATGCCCAAAGCAATTTTTGAAGTGATTAACAAGAACGGTGGAGCTACTCATTACTGAGTCCTACTGAGAACATTTTTTGTCTTGGTTTGAAGAGTTTTTTGTTATTTTTTGAGTGATGGTCCTAAACTTTTGATCAGCCGATAAACAGCCTATTTCAGTTTAATTGTTGCTTTCAATAAATTACTTTTTCAAAATGCTTTTTGTCTCACTCCCCCTTCTTGTTTTTGCATATTGTAGCTCTACTTAAAACCTCATTAAGATCAAAATGTGCAAAATGCAAATTCTAGCAATTTTTCAGCTGGTCTTAAGATTTTGATCAGGAGTGTAATACACACCAGGGGACTTCAATTAAAATTCAGTAAGGTTCGTTTATGCAATTTTTTTTTCACAGCTAAAGTCTGAACCTTATTTTGCCTTAAGCTGAAACAGACTCGCTCATATGAATAACAAATGTAATGAGACCCTGCACATCACCCTACAACACAATTATTTTGGCACCTAAATTACATTTAAAAGAAACCAGGACCAAAGTTTGTTTGTACAAACAATGAATGAACACAAGAGGCTTATATTTAAGTTCAATAAAAACGGTTTCTCTGAAAAAAATACAAAAAAATAACAATTTAATTGGTTTCTCTTTAACAGAAAAGCTACAACAGTGCATTCTCTTAAAGTTCCACATGTTCTTGTTATTGTTGTAGTTGATATTGGAATTCACCTGAATTTGCCACACAATTCCTGTTTGTTTACCTTTGAGTAAGGTCACTGCAGCTGAAGCACTCCTTCACAACTCTACTGTCGGTGAAAGATTTGTGTTTTGCTCCAATACCCATACAGTCCATACAGCACGTTGCTGTGCTATAAATTAATGTGCTATGACCCTCGTAGATTTTTCATACTGGGCACTAGGCAACGTTATTTTCCGTGCTCTCACGACTTGGGTGGATACTTCCCCTCGAATGATGCGTGTTTTGTCAGGTTGTCGCGTCACATTTGCACTTTTGACCAGTGCTACAGTTTCAGAGCATGTGAGACAGATTCTGGATGAATGTCCATTCACTGTTAAATGTTTGCAACTTTTCTTACTTTTGAACAAGCCATTGTTCTCATTCGCTCGGCAAGTAAACAAACTATTTCATTGGCTTATTTTGAGTGATGTCACCACGTTTGCGGCCACGTAACTGTAATAACTGAAGTAGTTACGGCCGCAAACTGCCGCTGCAATCGGTTTGCGAGCATGATTATATGTTATTATTATATTTCCCATTCACTTGAATTGGTCACGGGTCCGTAAAGCCCATCACTGGGTCCGGATCCGGACCGAGGTTTACCGTTTGGTGATGGCTATTATACACCATTGCTTTCTCCAGCCCGTGTAACATCACATGTGAAGGTGCCTGCAGTACTTGCTTCATCCTGAGGGGTAGGGATGTGCGTGAGCTGGAAGGTGCTGTCACTGCCGTCTTTCCATAGAGGAAAAGCCAGTGGGATTTTTTTGACAGTTGAAGAACAGCCATGTCAAATGCAAGACATTTTCATGCTCTGCTGAATGAATTTGACTGCCAAGATGGAGAATTATATATCTAAGCTCACCGGGAGGTGATCAGACATTTACAACAAAATATGAGAACTTTTCCTGGAGAAGGATAGTACTCCATATATAGATAAAAGATAACACAAATGTTTTTCAGTTAATAAAAAAATAGATACATGGGACTAAGAAGTACTTGAAAACAATGTGAAGACATTTTTTTAAACAAAGTGCATTATTCTCTTTTTTTTCTTGTTAATCTCTAAACAAACATTAAAACATTAAAAACTCCAAAGGAGTCAGTGCCTCACCAGCCTTGAAACCTCACCGCACGTCACTGCTTTTTGGTACAATTTATTCTAGCAACTACAGTATACTACAGCTCACAAACAAATAGAAATATTTGTTGTTAGTAAAACATTCTATTCAATTATTTATAATATTTAGACAGGCTGCAGCATACCCCCGCGACCCTAGTGAGGATAGGCGGCATAGAAAATGGATGGATGGCTCAGAATTATATATCAAAATAATATACTCATACAGTCCTGAGACAAGATTTCAACAATGAGCACGAATGGGCCGCTAGATGGCAGCATTTGCCCCACAGTTCTTACAGCATTTACCTGCAAGGGTTGGTTCTGGTTCCTTATCCTCACCATGTCTCCTACATTGCTTTTTGATCATTTCCTGCAAAAAAACCACAAATCACACAGCCCCCAGAAGGGACTGATGTTACAGTTTGCAGTGTACATGGCAGTGCTGGGGGACAACTAAACTAGCACTTAACTGTCCAGACTTGGAAAAGTACAAAATTAATGTATTCTTTGGAAAGAGTGGAGGAAGCAAATCGGATAAAAATAACAAACTGAGAAAGAGGGAAAGGAATTTGTGCGACCGTAAATGGTTAAACAGAAGTATTCCATCATAATTTAGCCTCAAAAATACATATCTACAGTGAATGAAAACCACCGTGTGTGTGTGTGTGTGTGTGTGTGTGCGCGCTATATTGTTTTTTCATGTGTATTAGCTATTTCTCCAAGTATGGAAAAGGCCAGATCAAACAAACTTGCTCACAAACTGACAGTTAATGAAATATATATTTTTGGCCTATTCACCAGTGGGTCTAGCACTGTGCCGCATCATGTTGGAGATTTTGGCCCAAAACGACAATATCTAATATTTGTCTTCATTACAACCCACTCAGAGCGCTGCTTATCACAATTGATAACTTCTGCACATACTGTGCAGACATCTGGCCTCATTACCTTATATACTGACACATATAAGTGTTACATGTGTGTTCTTGCTACCCTGCGGGTGTCGGAACACGTATGGATGTTGTGGTATGAAGCAGTGGAGGAAAATACACAATTCTTGCATGTGTAACATACAGGCGTGCAATTACTATGCTATGATATTATATGGTTTGTGCAATCCACATTGAAGTGGCGGACATTATGGCAAATATCTGGTTACCCACGCATAGTTTAAAGGTTCAGGGATTAAAGCAAAGAGGATTAAAGATTAATTCAGAACTCGATGCCTTACCTGTATATGCTCTACGTGTGATTTTAATGCTGCACATTCTTCGATCAGGATACACCTGTGAATGATTCGACCAGTACGTAAGGAAGCTAAGAAGGTAGCTACTAGGGATGTCCCGATCTGATCTTCAGGATTGGGATCGGCTGCCGATTCGGTGTATTTGTGAATATCGGATAATATCGGCGCATTCCGTAATGCGCCTCAAAGCTGGTTGCCGCTCGACTCGTGCCACCCGCCAGAAGAAGAAAACGCAACACCCCCATGCAGACATGTCCGCGGTGTACCGTGGTGAAGTTAGTTTCACCTTGGACGTCAGATAATGGGCTCCGTAGCGACAGCAGTAGTTCCCTCCCACTGTGCCTGGACTGCTGCGTCATGGTGTAGGGAAGTGCCGCTCTAACCACTGGTTCCTTATAATAGGGACCGCACAAACACTACCAAACATGTTGAAACGTCGGCGAAAAACCTTGAAAACTCCTCTGTTATGGAGCGTGAATGGAAGCTAGCGGGGTTCACTTAGTTTAGCTAGTGCAGCTGTGCGTGTGTATGTGTGCGTGCGTGACGAATACATCGTATTTTCACTGTGTTGTGTTTTACTGCTTTAATGTAAGGACCATTTTACCTTGCCCACTGACGACGTGCAAGTTCTGAGTGAAAAAAGATGAGATGCACGTTTATTCTTGCACCCAGCGCGTATCATCAGTCAATTGCCATTCTCAACACACACAACACATTCCGGCCTTCAAATTAAGAGAGGTCTTTGTTGCATTTGACTGATTGTTTAAACTAAATAAGAGTGTCATTAAAATATCTTACATTAATAACGCAATTGGAATTACATCTCTGACTACATCTTCCTTAATCACAAGCACGGGCATTAATTTGTTAAAGATTTTGTAGCAATATGTGCTCACGCTGACATCCCATTAGAAAAGTTAGCTAAGCTACACCCATTTCTCAATTACTGGACAAAATGGGCCAATGATGTACTGCATCAATAAATGTAAGGATTTTTGCATTTTATTCACTAACCAAAATCGCACACACTCTATGCTGGTAAAATGTGGAAAAGGCAAAAAAATGAATTCTAAAAAATGAAAACAGAAAAAATGGAATTTGGGAAAAAATAAAACAGATTTCATAGGGCCCCAAGAGAGTTTGTAAAAAAAAAAATTCTAGTCATATTCTAAATCACACCAAAAATTGACCTATAAACATGTGAAATGATTAGTCCTAAACTAAAAGTATTTTGCACGCCCATTTTTTCCAATTTTATCTTTTATTGGATGGACTTTTATTGGATTAGGTACCTGATTCACTTTGTTACAAAAGCCAAACAATATTGTTGGTCATGCTGTGTAATAAAAAAGTACATTCAGCAATACTTTGGTTACATTATTTTTAATGCTTTGAAGAGCTATTTTCATAACCATATTCAATTCCACAAATTCATGTTTGTAACAAAACCTCAGAGTTATTAAAAAAACAAAAACAAAAAAGATTGGTACCGGATCGGATCGGCAAGACTACAAAAAAAAATCGGATCGGATAAGAAGCCAAAAATCGGATCGGGACATCCCTAGTAGCTAAAGTATTGCACAAGTGAGTTCACTCTTCACATTTCAGAATTTTGGTTACAGTACAGGTACTACCCAAAAAAATTGAATATCAAGTAAAAGTTGTTTTATTTTGGCAATTTAAAATAAAAGATGAAACCAACAAATTTTATTGAGCCGTTACACACAAATTGACATTTCACTTTGCTGATTAAGATTTTCAGCTTATTAAAAAACGCAAACCTGTATATCCCCCCTCAAGGGACAATACTATAGAAAGTAAACTTAGATGCACTTTAGAGTCGGCAGTGTACAGCTTGTACAGCAGAATAGATTTACTTTCCACTGAAAATGACTCAACACACAGCCATTATTTTCTAAATGGCAAGTGAGTAGCAAAATAATTGTGTCTGGTGGTGGAAGCATCATTGTCTGGGGCTCCATGAGTGCTGCTAACACTAGGGAGCAGTGGTTTATTGAGGGGAAACATTAATTCCAATATGTACTGTGACAGCATGAGGCAGAAACTGGGCCGGATGGCAGTTTTCCAATATGATAAGGAGTCCAAAAATCGTGCCTTGCTGAGGTATGAGAAGGTGATGGATTGGCCGAATATGACCAATGGAGCACCTGTGGAGCATCCTGAAGCAGTAGAAAGGTCGGGGGAAGCATGGTGTTTAACCTAAGATGACTTGATGACTGGATTCCAGTAACAACCTGTGCAGCTCTAGTGAATACCATGTCCAAGAGGGTTAAGGCAGTGCCTGATAAGATTGTTGCTCACAAGTATTCACACCAAGGACACAATTTGGACATGTTCACTCTGATGTACACTTACATGTGTTGCCAACTATTTAGACTAATGGATGTGTGCTGACTGTCAGTAAAGAGGAACTCCATACTGCTATATAAGCTGTATACTAACTACTCTAAAGTACAGTGGTGTGAAAAAGTGTTTGCCCCCCTCCTGATTTCTAATTTGTTTGCATGTTTGTCACACTTAAATGTTTCAGATCATCAAACAAAGTTAAATATTAGTCAAAGATAACACAATTGAACACAAAATGCAGTTTTTAAATGAAACTCTTTATTATTAAGGGAGAAAAATTTCAAACCTACATGGTCCTGTGTGAAAAAGTGATTGCCCCCTCAACCTAATAACTGGTTGGGCCACCCTTCGCAGCAACAACTGCAATCAAGCGTTTGCGATAACTAATTAATTAATTCAGCCACATTGGAGGGTTTTCCAACATTAACCGACTTTTTAAGGTCATGCCACAGCATTTCAATAGGATTCAGGTCAGGACTTTGACAAGGCCACTCCAAAGTCTTCATTTTGTTTTTCTTCAGACATTCAGAGGCGGATGTGCTAGTGTGTTTTGGATCATTGTCCTGCCCAAGTACCCAAGTAAATTTCAGCTTGAGGCCACAAACAGATGATGGCCGGACATTTTCCTTCACGATTTTTTGGTAGACATCAGAATTCATGGTTCCATTTATCACATCAAGTCTTCCAGGTCCTGAAGCAGCAAAACAGCCCCTGACCATCACACTACCACCACTATAAAAGTTCAACTTTTGTCTTGTCAGACCACAGAGTATTTTCTCAAAGGTCTTGAGGATCATCAAGATGTTTCCTGGAAAAATTGAGACAAGCCTTAAAGATCTTTTTATCCAGCAGTGGTTTTCATTTTGGAACTCTGCTGTTGATGACTGGATTCCAGTAACAACCTGTGCAGCTCTAGTGAATACCATGTCCAAGAGGGTTACAGGCTGTTTTTGCCCAATGTCTTTCTTATGGTGGAGTCATCAACACTGACCTTAACTGATGCAAGTCAGGCCTGCAGCTCTTTGGATGTGGTTGTGGGGTCTTTTGTGACCTGTTGAATGAGTCGTCGCTGCGCTCTTGGGGTAATTTTGGTTGGCCAGCCACTCATGGAAAGGTTCCATGTTTTCGGTAATTGTGGATAATGGCTCTCACTGTGGTTCACTGGAGTCCCAAAGCTTTACAAATGGCTTTATAACCTTTTCCAGACTCATAGATCTCAATTCAGTTGTGTTGTCATTGACTAATAATTAAATTTGTTTGATGATCTGAAAGATTTAAGTGTGACAAACATGCAAAAAATAAGAAATCAGAAAGGGGGAAAGCACTTTTTCACACCACTGTACATCCACGTTTACCTTCTATCGTATTGTCCCTAAATAAGCGGTTGCTGAAATGTAAGGGGTGTGCTGTGAGATACTGTAGGTGCAATTAGGTATCTACGGTTAGTTTGAAAAAGTGAAAGACAAGTGTTTTCATTGACAAAGGCAGCTATCTGTAGAAACAACTAGAATCTCGGTCATACAGGAAACAGCAGGTCCCAGTTGTAATGTGCACTAACATAACTTCTGTGTAGGCTCTCAGTCGTACAGGAGTTGTCCATCGAGGAAAAGGCTTCTTGAGACGTCATCTGTACTTCTGTGTAGAAGGTGTCGGACGTTTCGCTCGTCATCCGAAGAGCTTCGTCAGCAAACTGACAAACTGCTGACGAAGCTCTTCGGATGAGGAGCGAAACGTCCGACACCTTCTACACAGAAGTACAGATGACGTCTCAAGAAGCCTTTTCCTCCACTAACATAACTGTGTCTCCATTAAAATGTTGCAAAGGGAGAAGGCTCAACAAAGCAAGGACTAATAAGTAATTTTCCAGAGGAACCCTGTTCCTCCCTCTCTGGTTACATAACCACAATCGAATCTTGGGATGCACTATCTCACAATGGGCCCTTTTGTGCTGCTCAAGTCAGGAAGTGGTGTGAGGCCGGAAAAAAAGAGAGGGGGAACAGGCTCTCTTCCAAGGTAGCCCCAATGGCCGCAATGCCACACAGACCATTAAGAGAGAGGGATGGAAGAGGAAAGAGGAAGGATAGAGTGGAGGAGGCGGAAAGCAAAGTAAAAGCTGCTCAGGACAGCTGCGGGGAACTAAGGAGAGAAAACGGGTTGAAACTCAACTCAGTGATTTACAGCCAATTAGGTCCATGCAGCACAAAAAGTACGAATGACTGATTGGAGCCACTTCCTTTTTGCTACTCACTTGATATGCTCCACCACTTTGTTGATGTCAATGATATTCAGCTTGTCCTTCACAGCTTCTATCTCCTCTTCCACATGGGACTGGATGGAACAGCGAGAGCTCAGTCTTCAGGAGACAGGAGAAGGAGGAAGAGGACAAAACTGAGAAAACAGTCACATCATGAGAGCTTTGGTATGGTGGCATCGCCCACACCTGATTTCATCTTTGGGATTGGAGCTGATGTCAAGGCGACCCAGTGCAAAGTTCACAGTCTTTGCATTATAACGACTTAAAAACTCCTCGTCGTGCCTATAATGACAAGACAACATTCAATTACCACAGATGTTTGCCAAATATTGAATGTCAACACAATATAACAGATGAGCTGAGCCAATAGCAGGAGCCGGATAAACATAAGATCCTAAAATGGAAACATTAAGTCGCTGCATCACATACTCTGAAACTCCCTAAATAAGGGGAAACAAGTAACTAAACCAGGCAGCTGCAGGTGAGCCAGCTTGGTTTTATTGTTCCTGCATTAGGGAAAATGAGTCTTTTCCACTCATAGACAAATCACACAGATACTGCCACAGGGGTGTGTGTGTGTGTGTGCGTGTGTGTATGGATGGATGGCTAACCATGACATCAGGACCACACACAGGAAGAGTCCAATAAACTAAATCACTTTTACAAGGTACCCCCCTCACACAGCTCGAATCACAATAAGCCTCCCCCCCGGTGGTGGCGTTAGACCTTTGCCCCCGAGTGCTACTGAGAAACATTGTTGGTAATTAGATTAGGTTTAAAATATACAATACAAAAAGAATGAGAATGAAAAAGTGAGTTTGCTTAATCAACCGACCGGACAAAAAACATGATCTTATAGGTTAGTTTTCTGAACATTACTCACTTACTTTATACAATTACTTACACACACATACACAAACACACACACACACACACACACACACACACACACACACACACAGTCTAAAAAAAAGTAAATGAAGAGACAAGATCTGTTCTGGCACAGCTTGTGGGGGCACAAATACATTATGGCAATGTTCTGGCAGTAAATAACAATGGACTTACATTTCCCCTCCAGTCAATGGGACTTTATGTAATCCATTACATCCCTGCCAGGGCACTTTACAAGTCTGACGGAGTGAGTATGTGACAAAGGAAGGTTTCAGTTTGTAAAGTAATGCTGCTTTTCATTCCTCAAGAGAGACTATGTAGTCACTGAGATATATTTCCGTATTGACCCTGCTATAAGATGACCCCTCTTTTTCAAGACCTGCTTTTTCAACAATAAATAATCAAATAATAAATTAATTAGATGGCAATAAAAATCTGCTTGACAGTGAGTGACAGGAGGAAAAACTCAGTGAAAAACAGTGGCCAACCACAGCACTCTAGTGCCGTTTTTGCTTAAAAGGATTAGTGTATACAGTCGTCCCTCGACACTTCACAGTTCAAATTTTGAGGTGTTGCTTTTTCAAATATGCATTAATAAATCATGTTGTTTCGTGGATGAATATGGCCTACTATTTGTCAAAAATATGCATATTGAAGCTAACTTTACTTATTTTTTGACTAAATTGATCATTTTCAAGCATACAGATGACTAAATGAACTAATATTCAAATATAAGCCATACAGAAGACTCATTCAAAGAGACTATAAATGATATATAGTATTCTACACTGGTCATTACTGTAGGTGTCAGTAATGTTACCACAATGATCGGTGAGACACACAAATGCCTTGACCGCTGCAACAACAGGCTTTTATTGCAAGTTTGAATTATCTCGCAATAGGCAAAAAAATTCCTAATAAAAACTACTGTTGCTGCAGTAAACCATGCCAAGCTAAAACTTAACTCTGAGCCCCCAACGTCACTTCCTGTCTTCACTCAGTTACCATAGAACACATTTATAGCAACACACACAAGCACAAGTCTCATTTATGTCTCAAATGGCTTATTTGCTGTGATGTCGACTATACTGAGGATTACAAGTATAAAAGTGACTATAGGGGTGCTAGTTCATGTCTAGAGGGCTCTAATAATGTTAAAAGACATTATTAGATTTTCTATGGTCTATGGTCTAACTATGAAAACATTCTTTTTATAAAGAAGGAATCCTACTTTGCATAAATTAACTTATCACGGTCGGGTCTGGAAACAATTAACCACGATAAACGAGGGATTACCTAATGTATATAATGTATAGTATTAGTGCACATCGTTTCTTTACGAAGTGAAACCATATGCAGGCCTGGCATGTGTGCTTTGGGTCGTTTTGATAATGTTGCTGTTTATGGCACTTTTTAAATATGCAAAATACAGGCGCATGTAAAAAGTACTGCATGAATGGACACACAAAAAAATAAAGTAACAACAGGAAAGAAGTCAAGCAAACTGACAGGCAATAAAAGGTCGCAAAAAAAGAAAACATTGCTATCATTGAGGGTTACACGGTGCAACATTCCTGGCAGCTACAACTTAGTTGCCTGGAGAATTACAAGCTCATACGGACAAACAAACTCTAATAAACACACATAGCTAGGCGCTTTACAACTCTTCTTTGTTTTCCAATAAAAGTCATTTGATTTCCAAGTACTAGTTGCCCATCAATTGTCTGACAAACAGCAATTAGGCTGCTTTATAACCACTGCTTGGATTTTTACAACCCTGATAACTTTCATAAAAATAAAAAAAACAGATCCAGAGTGCCAAGAGCTCCCCGAGAGCCATACTCAATATTTCTTCACTTATCACAATGGTACACCATTTTAAGATGCGTATTTAGCCAGCCAGTTAGTGTACGGACATATATTCTATCCAACAACGCTGCACCTCTAAAATAGGGCACTTATGTCTTGTGGAAAAATGGAAGACACCCACCATTTAAGTGTCTTATTGTTCCTTCTCAGAGCACATTGTAACATCCCTACTCCCATTTCCTTTGTTTCGACACTTTCCATCTCATTTGTAAGTGAGAAGAGAGCCCAATATAAGGGTTTATGGATGTCTTTGTCAGTGGAAAAAAGTGTGCAAAGGATGACATCCCAGCTGTTGGAAGAAAGCAGATGTGGGGGAAAAAACACAAGACAGCAAACATAAAGATGATGGATATCCAGCACTTTCCAAGCAATTTTCTTTCAGACTTAGAACCACTATTTGACAGTCATCTTAAGGTTCAAGTAATGCGGGAAAAATTGCAAATTGCGTGTGGCAGTATAAGCTTGTTAAGCGTGTTAAATGGGAAGCTGCGGTCTGGGAGTGTTGACATAATGATGTTAATTCAAACACCAGTAAAAAGCTACTCACACTATAGCTACGGTATTTTTTCAATTATATGGTGTACCTATCATTACAAAATCCACATAAAAAAGTGTAGTCAGGAAGTTGCACACAAACAATCACGTTTTGCTGAGTTAATAAAATTGTGTTGTGTTGCAGAGGGAGCTTGTGTGTGACAACATGCACCAACCTTCCCTCTCTGAGGAATTTCTCTTGGAGATTCTCCAGCAACATCTTGACCTCGGCCCTCACCAGCTCCTTGATCACTGGCGGGTCGGCCAGGGGGCCCCTCGGACGGGCGAGAGGGCCCCCTTCTTTGTAGCCAAGTGGTCCGCCCTGCTTGCTGTCCTGCCATATCTTGTGCCACATGACTGCCTGCAAAGGGAACAAGTCACGGTGACGATGGGCACTGGGGTTACATTTTGTAAAGGCCAAGCTGCTGTTCCTGCAATTGTCTGGCAACCAGTCCAATTTGCTCATCCAGCATTAATAGCGTTGATAAGTTGATGGTAAACAACAGTGAGACAACACAGATGACTTCCACACAAACACAAACAACTGACTAGCACACTTTACAGCGTATGCAGAGGTAGATAAAGCTGCTGTATGCCGACTACTAATCATACTTCAAATGCATCTACTGTCATCTTCTATACTTCTATACATTTTGGCCAAATGTGTTGAGAAACATCTCTTAAGCTATATAATAATAATGTATGATAATATATCATAACGTGGATATTTTTGAGGTGGGAAAGTTTGTTGTGTTGCCACGTGTTGCCATGTCACCACCACTTTTGAACAAATTCGGCATATTGGCTTGTTTGTGTTGATAGGCTCACCTTACTGATTATTAATATTCCTATACGAGGGCTGTGGCATTTGGCCTTGCAATCATCTTTTTTCCTCCTAATTTCTACTACATTACCTTGCATTACTCCTCAAGAGGCTCCCTGGCTGCACTGTGTGTGTGTGTATGCTAGCGGCCCCACCTCCCCCACAGAGACAAAGTGACTGTATGACTGATAAGAAGTCTCACACCATTGTTACATGGAACGCCGTTGGTCTATGAAGCTCTGTTTGGAGGCGAGAGGCGAGGAAACAAGACATGCATGCACATAGCAATATATGGAGGCCTGATAAATTATCTCCACACAGAGATGCCCAGCGGAGATTCCAACCCAGATCTTCCGGATCTCCTGACTGGGTGGCCAACATGCTAACACTAGGCCACTGTGCCACCTTCATTTTCATTTATCGTGTGATTAATTCATTAGTTTATTATTGGAAGACAAAACGAGAAAAGTATTTTATTTGTCCGTCCTGCAAGTACAACACTGACATGTCTCAATACTTGTGTGAAAAATGTGCTTATATTCCAACGTCATTGTGTCTTAGCAGAAAGAATCAATACAACATCGAGATTCATGGAACCATACAATACACATGAAACTACGCTCCATCCGGCTGTGGATGCACTTTTGCGTTCAGTTTTCTGTAATTGCATTGAAATTTCCAAGACTAGTCAGCTCGACAACCAGAACTTAGAAGTGGAGATTCCAAGAAAAACTCCTGCAAGTGTGCTTTGGAAAAAAAATGATAGACCTCATGAAGGGAAACGAAAATGTGTGCATAATATGTCTGGCTACACCTGTTGCTTGTCAATCATAGTTGACCTCTTTGAGTCAAAAGGAACATGCTGGAGGACCTGAAAACACATGGTTTTTATGTGTGTGTGTTTAGCATCCAGACACGGCCAGTTAGTGCGGGTTTCTTTGTGGCTGTCGAGTTGACTGTTTATGTTAAAGGGCTTCGTGGCTCCCTCCTTATGCAGTAAAACAGTTGATCTCCTCCAGGGGCTATTTTAAGGGGAGTCCTATAAAAACACAATCTAATAATCTAGCTGCATTGACAGCGCAGACCTTGATGGAGGGAGGAATGGCAGTGTTAAGGAATGGAGGAGCCACCTAAAAACCTTTCATATTGGTGCACGGAAGGCATGGAATTCATTACAGAGCCACAAAAGAAACAGTCAGGGATAAACGAAAAAAGAGAATGAGAGGAGTGAGGAAATGAGGACATGATCCACACTCTCAAGAATGTAATCACAAATTAAATAAAAAAAACCTCAAAATCCAGCTAATTCCTCTGAATTTTCACCAACATTTTGAGGAAAATATGCCTCTAAAGTTGGTTATGTGAGACATTAGCTCAGCGAACACCACAGGATTAAGTCTGAGATTGTGTCAAGCTTTTTCTTTAGCTTTATTGCAACACTTAATCCAAACAGTGGACCGCAACCAAGTATCACGTCTTAGGCTAGACAACATACACTCACGAGACTTTAGTTACTTTATTTTCGGTATTAACTGTGATTATACTTTTATTATACTTCAATTTACATAAGTTACTCTAAGCAGTGGCTGTATATTTCATAAAAAGTTTTATTTTATTTATTTTAAAAGTTTTATGGTGGTGACACTTTGACTCTGGGGTGTTCGACCTTAGAGGTTGCATTGTAAAACTAAGTAGCATTAACCAGCATCTCGTCACATGCTTTCAGTACGTAGGTTAGTTCACAAACACGCACACACACTCTGATCACACGGTAGATGAAAGAAGTGGCAGGAATACTGACAGTCACATGGGCACAAAGGCATGGAATGAACATACAGTAATGTCCTTGCACACAATTTCTCCCCACACTGAATTTAAAGAATGTATGCGCAAACAGTCTTATCAACTGTCGAGGATTAGCCTCTTTAACGCTGTTATGCCGACCCCCCCTGACTTGCTCAGCCTCTTGTGGGTCTCTTTCTTTACGTGTGTATGTGTGTGTGTGTGTGTAATGATAATTTGCATATGAACTGAATCACACTACATCTTTGAATTTGATTTCCTTTCTACAGCCTTTAATCATCACCAGTTATCAATTTTTTCCTTTTGCATGTGAAAAGCTATTAAACTAGATTACATAATTGAGGACTAAATATGTCTGATCCCTTTGGGTGTGTGTGCACTTACTATTAGACCTGCACATGAATGAAAAGCAGCTTCTGGGTATGCTTTTGTGTGTGTTTGTCCCACCTGAGGTGTCACAATTGCAACATAAGATGAGAGCTATATGGTCCAAGTCGGTTTTCATGTAATTATTTACTGTGGTGGTTGTTTTTTGGGCCAGTTGGTGCATCAACAGAAAAAGCACAAAGGTAGACAAACAAACAAGACACACAAAAATCTGGTGTTTGCTCTCTTGTCTCGACATTTTTTAGGATTAGGTTAGATTTGTATTTTTGTCATTTCATGATGGTCCCAGATTGTAACCCCCACGAAAAGTGGGGATCTACTGAAATAGAATGAAGAAGTCCAGAAACCAGTCATTAG